>NC_056736.1:397161696-397384196 GCF_019279795.1 Protopterus annectens
TGAAGGGGTGTCCAATTATACTGTGAAATATTAATATCCAAATGGTAAGTGCAACTGAACAGTCAAGGTTTATTGGAGTGGCTTGTCCAGTATCACTATATACATGCAATGTACTCTAGAGCTTAAATTATCTCTACACAAAACAGCCGCAGTTGAAACGTTTAAAAAATATTTAATAATAAATAATAAAAACACAAGTTAGTACTTCTTACTACACAGTGCTAGTCAAGAGTTCAGAGATCACAGAGAAGTACTTAAAATAATACAGTAGAAAAGTTCTGACATCAATACAGGAAAAAACTAATTTAATCTTCCTAGTTCTTAGCTATATCAAAGATAAAACACAGTTCTAAAATAAACTTACATATAGAACACAGGCAGTGCTGGTGATGTTGGATGTTCTCAAATAAAAAAATGCTAAATGCCCTCATATTGGGTGTTCTCAAGACAAAATGCTAAATGCCCTCATTCTGTCCGTCCTTAAATTGATAACACAGTACCACTAATTCATTTCAGATTACATAATTTCTTTCTGGTTCTCAGACTAACAGAACTCAGAGGTTAATGGCCCTTTTGATCTTGCAGCTGGTCAGGAAGCCAGAGCAATAAAAGAAATTATACATGTAAATTCTTAGCCATTAACTCTGGCCTCAAAACAGTAGGCAGAATGCCTCCCTCTAGACATCTCGGCTCCGAGGTTTAGATCAAAGAATTTCACAATGCTTGACTTATCAGTTTTGTTACAGCAGAGTGCACTGTTACATTTTTGCAGTTCCACATCTAACAGCATTTTCTTCCATTTAGGAGAACAAGCCTGTGGCTTATGTTAATATTTACAAATGACAGAATTATCTACAAAATTCTATCTGGCTAGGCTGGCAGCCTTGACCTATCTTCACAATATATACTATAACTGAACATATTATAGTTATACATACATTAATAGGAAATAAATCAAACTGTAGTATCATTCTTTTACATTTACACACATTGTACATTGCATCTTCTCTTTCTTTATAACAGCTGTCTTTCAGTCCAACATTAAATAAAACACTGAATTCCTGCCCGTCCCTTAAAAATCACTCCTTCTCCCGATTATTAGTCTGCTCATATTGTTATCACAAATTCCATTTATTTCTATGTAACTTGCTTATTCCCTTTTCTAAAGATCCCTCTTCTAGTTATTTTACCTGTTTTACAAAATTCAGTACTTCTACTCCAGTTGGTGTAGATTTTTATTTCCATTTTCTAGTAATTGCTGTTTTGGCAGCCAACAAAACTAAACTTAATAAAACCTTACTATGTATAGGTAATTTAGAGGGTTGCCACCTTTCTGTGTGGTGAAAACCAGGCCAAAGCCACACCTTCTTGCATTTCCAGCAACCCTTCCTTTCTCCGCCCATTATCCACCAACCCATCTCACTATCCTGCCCATTTTATGACGTAAATGCCTATGTCATCTCAGAGTGGATCACCTTCCTTTGCCTTTTTTCCCCTTGTTTTAACAAGTCCCAATTTCAAACACATCACTTTAGCAATGCATTTCAATTGAAACGTTTTGAGATGGCTGCTTTTTTACAAACTAGGGGAGTCTGTTTGTACACATAAACAGAATACTGGAGTTTGTAGACTGCTTTCCAGACTACTGGACCAACATTCTGATTTCTGGGTGGTCTGGAAAAATACTGGATGGGGGCAATGCCTTTTTAATCTCTTCTGCTAAATATTTCATCTTATTGTGTCCCTGTAAATATGGGTATTACTGAATCAATTCATGTGTGTGTATTAATTTACAGCTGTGGCCTTTGTTTTATCTTTCTTAATTGTATAACTTGAAAAGGCCTGAAACTGTCTCAAGGCTCTATTTTAGGCCCACTCTTATTTTCTATCTTCATTAACGACCTGCAATCTGCTATTCCATACTCCACCTGCATTCAGTATGCAGATGACTCTACCTTAATCTGCTCAGCTACCTCACCAACCGAACTTCAGTCCCTTACCCAAAAAGCCTTCAGCACTGTAGAACAATGGTTCTCCCACCGCTGCCTCTTTCTAAATCCCAAAAAAACTAAATTGCTACTTTTCAGCCCAACCAAAAAGTCCATCTCTTTACATTTCAATCTCACTTCTAATAATGGTACCCTTATCTCACCTGAACCTACCACTAAACTGCTAGGAATAACAATTGACAACAATCTAAACTTTGATATACACATAAACACTACAATAAAATTAATTAATAAGAAACTAGGATCCCTGTACAGAATCAAACCCTTTCTTACTCCAGAAGCTAGGTCTGCTATAGCTAGAACTCAACTTTTATCCATTCTGCTCTACGCCGCTCCCATTTATACTAATATCTCAAAAAACAACCTCAAGAAACTAACAACTTCCTATAATAATATTGCCAGATTTGCTACAGGCTCTCCTTTCAGAACCCATCATTGCCTTAATCTTAAACAATTAAACTGGCTAGAATTCCTTAGCCAGCTTCAATTTCACCAGCTTACAATAGCTCATAAGACCCTGTATCAACCTAGCAACACTCCTATACTCTCTAGTCTCATCACACCTTATAACAATCTCAAAAATCTACATTCCTCAAACAAACTGCTGATTAATACTACTAAATCCAACAACTCAGGAGGTGACTCCTTATTCTCCAACTCTGTAGGAAAATTATGGAATCAACTTCCTTCCGATATCACAGCTCAGACTTCTCTTTTTCTTTTTAAAAAACTAAAAAGCATATCTCAATAATCACTGGCTATGCACCTGTACTAACCCTGACTAATCCCCCCCCCCACTCACTCTTCTCACCCTTCCTTCATTTACTACCTATTACAAATTAACAACATATCATATAGTACACAAATTTTATGTATATATGTATATAAGTAAAAGTTATCTCTGTACCTTAAAGAACTGGATTACTATTCTACAGTATTTGTTAAAACTTTTGTATTATCTTATACTTTTTTGATTTTTTTGACAACACTGTATAACTTCTATTCTTTTAGCATCTATTTACTTTGTACAAATACGTGGAGCTTTTCTCCCCGGGCCTCTACTGGAAGTGGACATGCATCCAGTTAGACTAGCCCGGTCAACAAATGTAAAATGTAAATGTAAATGTAGTATACTTTAACCTACTTAGTATACTACCCTTCTAAGACCTGATTCTAGTAAGAGTAGGTTATAATTGGAAAAAAAAAAAACTTTTAATTCCTCTATTTTTTATATTCTTTTAAGAATTTCTTTAGCTAACATGTTATGCTAAATTTATTGCTGTATAAAACTGCTTTTATGGTATAATTATTGCTGTATAAAACTGTTTTGATGTTACGCTCTATTAAATTGTATGTTTTTTCCTTGGAGCTTTTCTCCACGGGCCTCTACTGAAAATGGACATATATCCAGTTAGACTAGCCCGGTCAACAAATGTAAAATAAAAATAAATAAAACGTGCCACTACACTGATATGTCCTTTTCAGGATTTATCAAATACAAAATAGTATCATAAGTAAAATCCATCTTGTCTTGATTACAATACCAGTTGTATCCTTGAATATCTGAGCCCCTTATTTTCTTTGCCATTGGCTCTAAATGCAGAGCAGATAACAAAAGGAAAAGAGGATACCCCTGCCTGATTCCTCTATTCAAACACAACTTTTCAGAGAGGAACTCTCCCACTTTAATTCTTGCTTCCTATCCTTCATGTATCCTCCTAATTAACCTTATTATTGTATCACGGAATCCAAATTCTTCCATTGCCCTATTCATAAAATCCCAGCGTACTCTGTTGAAACTTTTCTCTGCACCAAGACCTACCAACAACATATAACCTCAGTTTTAAGTTAAACTCTGTTGAAACTTTTCTCTGCACCAAGATCTACCAACAACAGATAACTTCAATTTTAAGTTAATTAAAGACTATGTTTGTAACTGTCTGTTTGGGACAAGTGTTCCTATTAAGAAAGTTAAACTTCATTATTTGAAGATGTACATAGTCTTGTGTGTTTGTATTACATTAACAAGTTATGGAGTGTTCTGGGGATATGTTTTTTTTTTGTTTGACGGTTTTCATTAAAATCAAAAAGTCTTGTAAAATGTGACATAGTTTCCAATGTTGATGGTAAGAAAACAATATTTAAAGGACTAACCTGCCAAACATTAGTGGGTGCATGTATCACAAAAGCTGGAAATAGACATGTAAAAAAGCAGTATAATAGATGGAAGTAATGACTTCTTATCATAACTACAACATGTTCCATATTATCCTGGAATATGAGTGGTCTCACAGGTATAAACAAAAATAAAAGAGTATTTAATTGTATTGAGAAATGCAGAGTGCATACATTTCTTCAGAGATCTTGCCCCTTTAATTATATTTTCCCACCTAGGTTCCCCTGATAAATCTTCAATGTTCCAAATCAAGTTCCAGTTCCCACCTGTAAGTAATATTCCCTACTGAAAGCTGATTATTTCTCTCAAAAAGCTATATAATCACAGTTTTTGGTGGAATATAAGCACATGCCTTCTCCCTTTCCATTAGCACCTTAATACCACAACTCTTTCCATTATGCTATCATTATTGGAGCCTCTCTAATCAATCAGTATTACTACTCCCCTTTTCCTTTGTCCTTGATATTCTGCTGAATATCCGTTCTGAAATCCTTTCTTTGCCAAATTCACATGCTCATTTCTTTCCAAATATGTCTCCTTCACCATTGCTTTTTGCACTCTTCATTTCTTAATATAATTCAGTGCACTTTCTTTTTGTCTGTGCCTGTAATGCTATTTCCATTACAAGATACTATGTAGCCATTAAGATAAAAAGCTACTGTTCCCAATACATAACCTTTTTAAATGTGTATTTTCAACTTTTGTCATATTTGCACAAACTAATGTTTGGCAGGATGATTGGTTTTATAAAGTTGTTTCTTCCCATCTCCATTTGAATCTATGTCACATTTCTCAAGACTTTTTCTTTTAATGAATACCCTTAAACAAAAGAACTAAATACATTTTCAGACCATGCCCATCCCCTGTAAACTTAGAACAAGTACACACATTTGTGGACATTTTTAACAAATGAAGTTCAACAGATTGCTAGCTATTTTTGCTATTCTAATGCTTCCCATCTGTATTAAGTGCAGTTTCTCTGATTCCTGAATAACAATAAGGTTTAGTTCCTTTTCCACTGTTTCTAACAGTAGTCCTGCTAGAAAAATGTGCTTAATCTGTAATTATTTATTTTGTAAGAATGTGTGTGTGTGTGTGTGTGTGTGTGTGTGTGTATTTTGAGTATATTCACTTTGGTTGAATGCACATTTGGTCAAGCGTATTATAGTGATGTGAAGGTGAGCAATTGCAGAGGTGTGCGAATGTATGGTTGAACTAAGTGTAGTTGGGGAAATGAATATACATTTGTTAGTGCTGTGTGATTATTTTCATTATGGACTAAACTGCCATTGAAGAAGGTGGAAGTGATCAGGTTTAGGTTTGTTACAATATGATTTTGTTGTTCTTGGATAGATTTTCATGTAATTTTTACAGTGGGGTTCAATGATTTAGGAATTATATTGGGTGGGGTTTCATTTCTGTGTTAAGTTAGGCATTCTGTTTTTTTTTAGGAATATGTGTTAATATTGATGAATTAAGTGAACAGTTTGTTCCTGTATTTTCTATCTTCAGTTCTGTAGCTTTGTTTGTTTATTTATTTAAATTTGTTAACCAGGGTGAAGTGTTGATCCAGAGGGACCAATTTCATGCTCTGCCCAGGAAGAAAATTTTAAACAAGTAACAGTAACAAGAGTTGCAAAAATATAGTATAAACATATTTTGATAAAATTGTAATTCAGTATCACTGTAACTGTTGCTTCATTTAATATGAACAACAAGCAACAAGAAGAAAAAAGGGAGGAAGCAAGGTAAGTTTAAAAAGGGGAAGTGCAAAGGAATACAGACGTATGAAGAGAAAAGCAATAGAGAGTAATAAAGGAGATGAAGAAAAAGAAACAAAAGGAATAAGAGTAGTAAATGTGAATAGATTTGCAGAAAGAGAGAATGTAAATACTGCGTTGCATAATACCAAAGTAAACTTTAAATGTCATGCATGAATTGACAGAGGGAGTAAGTTAGAAAAAGACAAAACTTAGAGTAGCAAAGTCATGAAAAGTCCTCTGATTTCAGAGATGTGCTGGCATTCTGCTTCTTTAAAGAGATGGTTTTGCAGAATAGTAGAATCTCTTATATAATTTGGTACATAATTGCAATATTTTAGGGCCTGGAATGGTAAAACTATAATAAACTTCACTTCTTTAAGGAGAAAGTAGAATGAAGTGAGGTAGCTAGGTTTGATTGAGATTTCAGATTATATAGTCTTCCTCTATTAATGAAATAACATGCTAAATAATTGAAAGAGACCATATTCAATAATTTGAAAAAGATACGCAGAAGTAGGTTAGATGTTCATGCATACTTCACTGTTGCAGTAGTTTGATATATGGGTCCTACCCCCTGCATCCAGCCAACTTCACAAAACTTTGGGTACCTTCCACATGCTGCAACTGTTATAAGTGTCAGCAAAGCTCCATAAAGGGGCAGTTGCAGCATGAAAATCTGCAGACCTTTTTTGTAGCTGAAGAGAGCGCACCACCGTGAGTCGCTGTGGAACAGTCAGATGGCTAGAAATCTAAATGTCACTGCATTTCTAATGGAGTTCTTGTGTAAATGCTTTTGTGAATTTTTTGTAAGGAAAGTGAAATTTTTTGACTAAAACCTTTTTCAGTACTTCCATGTTTGTGTTTAGAGCAGGATACTGTGTGTGTGGGGGACTGTCAGTGTCTTACTTATCTTAGAGCCACTTATGGTCTAGCTTACACTTTGCTGACTTGTTCAGCCTCTGTTTCACACTTTCGATGTCTGTGCCTCAGCTTACTTGTGGACTGACTCTTTGTACCCATGATTGTACGTTCTCCTCCTTGCAAAGGAAGAACATTGTTAAGGAGTCCTTGGATGTCTGGCCAACTCCTGTTCTGCATCAGCCACTGGTGGGTGACTCTGCTGTAGCCATTTGTTGTTCCTCAGGCTGCTCACCTTTTCCCCCCAGTTATCTGAACATAGCACTTGCAAATGTCAAAGACTGGGAGATAGCTGCAGTAATGTCCTTGTTAGACAAGGGAGATCCACTTTTGTCTGTTTCAAAGGAAGGGGCAAGTGAAGGGTCTTCACTTGTCCTGGGTGGGGATGTAACAGCTGGTACTGGTTTGCCTGCCATGGGTCAGTCATTTTTCAGGAAAAGCATGCTTAGTGACAAAACTTCCCAGTCTTCTGTTTTTATTTATATGTACAGGGCTGATTTAGTAGAATTTGCAAAAGAACTTATTTCTACTTTTTCCTTGTGATCTAATTCTTCAGTCCACACAGGGAAAAAAGTTCCTTCTCTTTCCGACGTGGGTTTTCAGTCAGAAGAGCAGACATTACAGGGGGATGACTGTGTTTTAGGAATTTCTTCTCAGTGTGACCATTCTGATTCTGAGGAAAGCATATCATCAGATTTCCCTCATGAAGAGATATTGTTTTCTTTCTTTTTTTTTTTTTTTAAAGAAAATTTTTATTATCTTAACATATTTACAATATATATATATATATATATATATATATATATATATATATATATATATGGGTCCCCTTCACATGGTCGACTTTTCAGAAGTTGACTTTCATATGGCTGAGACCATATGATCGACTTTTGAAAAGCCAACCATGGGGAACCGCTGTCTCTGTACAATGCAGAATGGGAACATTTCCCTCTTCCACACTGTAGTGTGATCTCTGAGTTGGTATATTGAAGTTATGGGGGGACAGAGCCCCCCACGGGGGGTGCAGTGTGGGCTATCCCCCCTGCTAACAGTTTTAAGGTAAGTGTTCATTGTACATTTTGTGATGTTCATCGTGTTACACTGCTGTAGTCATTACACTTGGGTCATCCTGCCGTCAGGCGGTTCCCTAGTCGGCCTGAGTTCCAAAGTCTTGGTCCAGCGTCGCTTGCTGTCGCCTTCTCCTTGACGTCAGCGTGGCAGGGGTATATAAGATGCAGCCAACGCCATTTTCTTCAGTCTTTCTTGCCGCACGGTGCCCGAAGCAAAAGCAGTGTGCAAGTGCCGGTCGGCCGTCTCCTGAGATTTTCTTTCCGAATCCAGAACCGAAGTCTTCTACAAAGCTAAGTACCCCGTTGGGGAAACTTTTTCTTGCCTCAGACCGATGTCAGTAAAACTTAATAACTGTATTTTTTGTGGGAAGCAAATACCTCATAAGGATTTCCATTCTTATTGTATCCCATGCCTAGACCCAGACAACGACGTCACGGGTTGTCGGTTTTGTGCTAGGTTTAACAAATACACTATTACACGTCGGTTGGATTTTGCCCGACATTATTTTGGTAGAAAATTCAATTATACCATGCTGTCGGACCTTCGACGACCGGAATACATAAAAAGCGCAAAGACAAGGATAGGCATCTGAGGCCCAAAACTGACGACGAAGCCTCTTCTAGGCCAGTCGCCGGTTCTCCAGTTTTCAGCGAGGCGCCTTCGCAGCCCCTGATGACCGCTTCTGTAGAACCGCAGGCCACCTCTGACTCCCACGTGGAGATGGCTGGGCCTTCAGATGCACAAGTTATTCAGCCTACCGAAACTAACCCTTCAGAGGGATCTGGAGTAGCTGAGCTGCCCGCAGCTTCAGAGGGTGTTTTCAGACCTACTCAGTTAAGCATTAAACCCTCTGCTAAGTCTAAACCAGCTTTAAAATCTAAGAAACAAATACAGCATTCTCCAGCACAGGCCTCCATGCATAAGAAACAAATGCTCAAAATGGCCGAAGACCTAATCACACTGATCAGGGGGTCCCATTCCCCTCCTGATAAAAGGCCTAGACAGGATGCAGACTATGACTCATCCGACCAGGTGTCTATCTCTTCAGATTCATCCTCAGACCTAGGATATTCTTTACCCCCTTATGAGGATTCTGATGCTGAGGAGTCAATTCCATCAGCCTCTCCGCCTGAGGGCTACTCTTTTGGGGAAACCTTGCATACCATGAGGGAGCATTTCCATTGGGAAGGTCAGAATTACTCAGAATCCAAGAAAAGGCTCAGAGACTTCCTTTTATTACCTCAACACAGACCCCTTGTTATTCCACCAGTGTTAGATATTGTGGATGATGTGTATACTGAATCCAGCCTAAATCCTGATTCTTTACCTCCAGCCCCAGTTAAACCTGACAGATACTACAGAGTCCCTGACTCTCACAAATTTCTGTACAAAAGCCCTGTTGCTGACCCTGAAACTATTTCCCAGGGATCCAAAGGGGTTAAGGCCTCATCAGCCAAGAATCCAGTTCCCTTTGACAGAGATTCCAGAGCATTAGACAGATGGGGAAAGAAAGTATATACGTCTGCAACTTTAGCAATGAGAGCCTTAAATTGCCAGTTCCACATGCTAAAATATCAGCAATTTCTACTGTCTCAGTTGAAACAAAAAATGCTTCCAGATTCAGATCCTCCTACTTTTAAATAAATGCAGGATTTATTGCATGCAGCTGAACAGGTGGGAAAACATACTTTGCAATGTGGTTTTGACTCTTTAGAGGCCTCCTGTAGAGCAGCTGTTACAGGCTCTGTCATTAGAAGACATGCTTGGTTAAAAGAACATACGTTACCAGACCATTTTAAAGCAAAATTATTGGATGCACCTTTGCAGCAGGATGTGTTATTTGGAGTTAAGGCAGAAGAGGTATTAAAGAAAATGGAGGATAAGGCAAAAAATATACAAACGGTGAAAGATTTCTTACAGGTTCAGCCTCCTAGATTTAGCAGAAATTGGCCAACTAAGAATTGGTCCTTTCCAGTTACAGACAGACCTCAAAGGGGCATATACAGATGTCCAAGAGGTAGAGGTCAACCACAAGGTCCTTACAGGCCTCGACAATGGGTTGCAACAGGCCAGAAAGAAGGGGAAGACAGGCCCCAACCATACAAAAAGCAGCCCCAATGACTTCCCGCTACAGCTGCCAAACAACTCTCTCTTGGCAGCCCCCTTGGGAGGAAAACTGGCACTTTTTTATCACAATTGGCATGTGATCACCAAAGACAAATGGGTTCTCAACATTGTATCTCAAGGTTACAGGTTCCACTTTCACACTCTGCCAAGGTTAGAAAGAATGCCAAATCTGCCACCAAATTAATGGGCAGAGGCTCAAAAACAAATTACAGCACTCATGGATATGAGAGCTATTCAAAAGGTACAATCACAGGAACAAGGACAAGGATTTTACTCAAGACTCTTACTAGTTCCCAGGAAGAACAAAGCCTGGAGGCCCATTCTGGATCTTTCTTCTCTAAACACTGGATGTTCCGAAATTCAAAATGTTGACACTACAGCAGCTTCTTCCCATGCTGGGCAATAAAGCTTGGCTCATGACATTGGACCTCAAGGAGGCACACCTGCATGTCCCTGTCAGACAAAACTGCAGAAGATGCCTCAGATTCATAGCTGGTTCAATGCATTATCAATTCTCTGCACTGCCCTTTGGCTTATCTACTGCGCCCAGGGTCTTCACAAAGTGCCTGGCACCAGTAATTGCATTTTGCAGACAGAAAGGAATTCAAATTTATCCGTACCTGGACGACTGCCTGATTCAAGCAGAAAGCAAGAACATTCTTCTAAAGCATCTGGCGTTTGTAAAAAAGTTATTAAGTTGCCTGGGGTACACAGTAAACGAAAAGAAATCAAAGCTAGTGCCCTCACAAGAGATAATATTCCTGGGTGCCAGCTTGAACACAACTGCCCAGATGGCTTATCTCACGCCAGACAAGCAAGGACAGCTGACTCAATACTTTCAATTGATGGCAACAAAGACTCAACTTCCTGCAAGAAAAATTCTGCAGGCCTTGGGTTACATGGCATCTTGCATACTACTATTTCCATATGCCAGACTGCATATGAGGAAACTACAATGGTACCTAAAGAATGTATGGTCTCAACACTGTCAATGTTTGGAAACAGTTATACCATTAATTCCTTGCCTTCAACAGGAGTTTCAATGGTGGGCTCAAGCTTGTCACCTCAACAAGGGACAGCCATTTACTCAACCCACAGCCAGGCAAACACTGACAACAGATGCATCGGATTACGCCTGGGGAGCACACATGGCAGGCAACTGTATTCAGGGCAAGTGGCCTGCAGAACAAAGGCATCTTCACGTCAATCAAAAAGAGATGCTAGCTGTACAAAATGCACTTATAGCTTTCAAGGACCTGCTGCATCCAAGACAACTACTACTAAAGACAGACAACACTACAGTTATGTGGTACATAAACAAGCAAGGGGGCACTCACTCCTACCCCCTCTGAAGGCAAGACATGACCTTGTGGAACACAGCTCTAAACTATCAAGTTCATCTGCAAGCACAATTCCTGCCAGGAGAGAAAAACACACTGGCAGACGACTTAAGCAGAAACATCATGGATCCCCACGAATGGGAATTGAATCTACAGATATTCAGAATGATAACACAGAAATGTTGGAGCCGGACATAGATCTGTTTGCAGCCCCAATGAACTGCCAGCTACAGAAATTCTGCACAAGGAGTTATCATCCACAAGCATGGAAAGTGGATGCCCTCTCATTCAGCTGGAAAAACCTACAAGTATACGCTTTCCCACCACTACCTCTCCTGCCAAAGGTACTCATTAAAGCCAGGCAAGATGAGCCAAAGATGATCCTGATTGCACCAGACTGGCCACGCCAACACTGGTACCCAATCTTAAAGAACTTAGCACAAGGACCACCTTGGATTTTGCCTCAAATCCCATATCTGCTGACTCAGCACAACAATCAGATACTACACAGCCAGCTAAAGACCTTAAACCTAGCTGCATGGAAGATTCCTTAGTCAAGCAGGCAATGCCGCTCTCCAAAGCTGTTATGGATGCCATTCTGGAGGCCAGAAGGCCTTGTACCAGGGAAAACCTATTCGGATAAATGGAAGAGATTCTGTGCCTGGAACCAAGCACACAGCCTTGACGCTCATGTTCCAAACATTCCTTAGATACTACAATATTTAACTGAGATGCTGGACAAAGGACTCTCCTTCTCATCCATCAAGATCCACGCCTCTGCCATCTCTGCTCATTACAACACGGATCCACCAATTTTCTCTAATCCTTTGCTAAGACAGTACCTCAGAGGGGCTAAAAACATAAGACCGCCCCGTAGAGCACCTACTCCAACTTGGGACCTCAACTTTGTTTTGGAAAAAATTACTTTACCTCCCTTTGAGCCAGCTAACAAAGCAGAATTAAAATATATGTCCTGGAAAACTGCTCTACTCCTGGCAATAACATCAGCACGAAGAGTTTCAGAATTACAGGCACTAATGGGAGTGGAACCTTTCCTCATTTTCCACCAGGACAGGGTGTCTTTAAGAACTAACCCTACGTTTATGCAAAAGGTGGTATCCAGTGTGGCCCTAAACCAAACTATTCATTTGCCAACTTTTTATCCAGAACCACAAAATAAAGGGGAGAGACTACTGCATTCCTTGGACATTCACAGGCAGTTATGCTTCTACTTGGACAAAACCAAAGCTTTCAGGAAATCTGAGCAATTATTGGTAGCATATGCTGCAGGAGCACAGGGAAAAGCCATTTCAAAACAGACTATTTCAAAATGGATAGGACATTGCATACGTTTCTGCTACACACACCATGGGAAACCTGTACCTAGCAGCATTAGATCTCACTCTACTAGGGCAACAGCCACTTCAACTGCCTACCTCAGAGGAGTACCTACCAAGGATATTTTGGAAGCAGCAACTTGGAGTTCTGTGCATACCTTCACCAAGCATTACCATCTGCCTCTATACTCTAAATCCAGAGCTGGCTTCGCCATTGCAGGGCCTTATAGCCACCCGTAATGCCTTATAGAACCAGCCACCCAACCTCAGCTTTGGGATTCTACCCAAGTGTAATGACTGCAGCAGTGTAACATGATGAACATAGTACAGTTTTGTACCTACCGTAAATGTAGATGATCGAGTGTATACACTGCTGCAGTCCAGGTTACCCTCCCTCCTTCCCCTCTTACTTCCTGGTACGTACCTATGTCTTCTACCCTTTACTACCTATGGGGAGTATTTGCTGGTAGTTGAAAGTTGTTGTTTGCTTTTATTATGTATGTTTTATTAGCAATTTGAATTGCCTACCCTTTTGGGGGCACCTGACATCTGGGGCAAGAAAAACTGAAGAAAATGGCGTCGGCTTCATCTTATATACCCCTGCCGCACTGACGTCAGGGAGGAGGCGACAGCAACCGACGCCGGACCAAGACTTTGGAACTCAGGCCGACTGGGGAACCGCCTGACGGCAGGATAACCCAAGTGTAATGACTGCAGCTGTGTATACACTCGAACATCTACATTTATGGTAGGTACAAAACTGTACTTTTTTTTACATGGTCGGCTTTCTGAAAATCAATCCTATGGTCTTGGCCATATGAGAATCGACTTTCTGAAAAGTCGACCATATAAAGCAGACCCATGTAAAGATATGCAGAAAGGAATAAATTCAACGTCACATACTGTTATACAGTGTTAGGAATATTTAATGAAAGATTATAATTTGGATAAATCTGTTAACCAGTTAATGTTTATCCATCAGTAAGAAATTAAATGAATTTGTAGATAATATGAGTGAAGAGGAACACATATTATTCCCCATTATATGAATATATGAATGCTGTTTTCAAAGGTAAACTGACCTACACAGGAAGATTGCCCAACTTGTATAAATTAAATATAAATAATAATATTTTTGATGCAAAATTCAGGAACCTTTTAGATAGTAGTGCATTGAGTGACTACAATTAACACGCTAAAAGTCTTGGTATTTCAGCAGCAATATTTCAAGGCTATCCCAACCACTAAAAGTCTTAGTGTAATGTATAGATCTTATTCTGATTACTTCTTTTTAAGTTTTACATAGTATTGATGTTAAATGTAAAAATTCTTTGAATGTAGGAACTGCATTCGATTTTCAATTTTTTTTGTAATAACTCTTCTAGCTAATGACAGGAGACTCCAGAACATTTTTTGTTTGGCTTTTACAGGTAACGGAAGTGGAACATTAATTTTTATTACTATTGATCTAGTTAAAGAACAATTATCAGAACATAACCCCTTAAAAACTTACTTATCTCTTCCCAATATACATTTATTTTTTCACAGTCCATAAATGTGTGTGCAGTCAGCTTTTTATATCTTTACAACATCTCCAAAAGGTTGAAGAAATCATATTACTAAACTTAGAGATTTTATAGGGATATATTTCCCCATAAAAACTTCTCAGTATAAACTTGAAGAAGTTTGATTAACTGATTTAAGTAACAAAGTTTTATTCTTATCATCTATCAAGTCACTCACTCCACTACTAATAAAGTTCCCAAATTTTGCATCAAAATTAGTATTATTATAATTAATTTATATAACTTGGACAATCTTCCTTTGTAGATCAGTTTGCCTTCGATGATAGCATTCACATATTCATATAATGGGAGAATAGTGTTCTGTTCCTCTTCACTCATATTATCTACAAATACATTTAATTTCTTACTGATGGATAATATTAACTGGTTAACAGATTCATCCAACTTGCAATTTTTCATTAAATGTTCTGGCAATGTAGCGTTTCCTTTTTCAGAGCAATCAGACCAGACCATAATACTAATCCATTCCTTTTTAGTAAATTCTTTTTAAGATTTTCTGAGTTTCCTTAAATCTAGAGGTGTGTGCAATGGGAGAGCACAAAAATTTCCATTTTGATATTAACGGAGGTTTAGAAACGTATTTTAACTATTTTAAGAATTGATTTCATGCATGCAGAATCAAAAGACTAAAATTAATTTCTTTCTAAGGTAAATTTTATTAACCGTATGAAAGGATTGTTACATATTTCTAATTTATCATATTTGATAAACTTATAAAAATTTAATAAAATCTGCTCCTGAATGGTTGGTTTTCCATTGACTAGTTTAAGTTGAGTTTTTCCAGAGTAGAATAGAGTTAAAATGTGCAGCAATAGAATAACATTCTACATCTGGGAAGCTAATACCATCATACTCCCATAGTCTTATATGATTTCTATAAGCAATTTTCAGCTTTTTAGGATACCATAAAATGAAGTTAACATTTTTTCCGTCTTTCTGACAAATAAACAACAAAGTAATCCATGCACAAAAAGACGCCATAGACCTCAGTACACGTTGTATAAGCAAAGTCCTTTAATCCAGAAATCCAAGCAGATAAGCACTTTCATTTTGTTAATTACAAAACTTCTCCAGAAAAGCAGTGAAAGCACCTATCTTATCTGCTTGGATTTTTGGATTAAAGGTCTTTGCCTATAAGAGGTGTAACGAGATCTTCAGCGTCTTTTTGTGCTTGGATTTTTTTCCATCTTCTTTAATTTTGTCAGGTATTAAAGCCATTAAATGCACTATGTATATAATCTTGGATAATATAATCATTTTTGTAAGTTCTAACCTGTCCATGAAAGTAATTAGAAGTAACACTTTTTCAATTATTTTTTCAAATTATTATTAATAATCTTATTCATATCTTGGCAGATTTTTATTCTTAAATGTTTTAGTTCTTTTTCTTCCCGATTATATTATATTTATCTTTAAACTTACTATCTAGTAATTGATTTAACACTAAAGTTTCAGTTGTATTATTATTAAATTTCAGCAGTGATACTTCTTGAAACTTTTCAATTTCCTCATCTGTTTCTTCAGTATAATAATTTAAATCTCCTATAGTTAGTGAAATGTCATCTGTAAAAAGCTGTGTTTTAGATTGACAGTCCTTGTTAATTGAGAACCCATTTTGCTTAGGGTTCGATAAATCAAATAGAGGGACAAGGGGCACCCTTGCTTTGTGCCTTTGTTTAAAGTAAATCCTTGAGAAATGTAAGATCACATTTTTAACATATGCTGTGGATTCTCTATATAGGTTTTTTAATATACCAATAAATTGTTCTAGAAATGCAAACACTTACAGTTTTAAACAAGTGGTGCAGTGGTAGCATTGTTGTCTCACAGCAAGAGGTTCTCCCGTTCAATTCTCAGCTGGAGCGTTTTCTGTGTAGAGTCTGCATGTCCTCCCTGCGGTCAAGTGGCATTCGAAAGACATGCGTGAATGGGCGTGCCTTCATTGAAGGTTGGACGTCGTGCTGGCACCTCGGCACCGTAAAAAATCTACTGCTAATCATTAGCGGACTGGTGTTCCACTGTGGCGACCCCTAACAGGGAAAAGTCGAAAGAAGAACTACAAGTTCCAATCTACAGAATCAAAAGTGCTCTCAATATCTAAGCTAATTTGGGCTAATTTCTTGTTCATTCCTTTTGTTAAATCTAAGATAGTTACTTCCCTTTTTATATTGTAATACTTTTATCTATTGACTACAAATCCTGTTTGATCTTTATTAATTAATTTATCTACTGTATTTCTTTATCTTGTAGTGAAGATGGAAGTAAATATTTTATAGTCGACATTTAATAATGAAATAGGTCTATGTGAAGAAACTAACTTATTAGCCTTTCCTTGTTTAAGTATTGGTGAGATTACATAAAATTTCAATGAGGGAAGAATGGTTTTATCACTCTGAATTATTCTGAAAATGTCAGTCAGAATTCTAACATATTTAATGGAAGCAAACTATATAATTCCGTACTTAAACCGTATAACCCTAGATCTTTACCATTTTTCCCTTTTTAAAGCTTCTTTAACTCCTGTTAAGGTAAAATGCTTATTCAACAGAGATATTTGTTGGCTATTAAGTTTATTAGTAATTTTTTTTTAAAAATACTTGTCAATTTTGTAATTATCAAGATTATTATTTGTGTCAATCAAATGAAGAAGGTAGACCACCACCACGAACGATATTATAACTTTTATTTCATGTAAAATCCAAAGGAATGAGCGCTTTCGCGTGCTTCCAATGCACGCTTCTTCAGACAGGTTTAAAATATTGTAGTATACCATGCCTTATATATCTAGCAGCAACAATATTTAATTAATTAGTCAGTTAATTACATACTTTAAATCTTAAATCATCAATTTACTTAAAGCTGTATAACATCAACTGCATTCTGTAATACTTAGTTAGTACAATAAAGTGAAAATAAAAACAAGTCCTATGTTCATTCCGTAAATGTTAGATGACATTTCTCACTAATAATTTTGATACTAGAATTATATATGAAAGGATGTAAAAATTCATATAGATAGAATAAAATAAAATACTGATCTTATTATGTGCCTTCACTTTAGTACTGAATATATACTCTGCCTAATTATATTCAGGATGTTTACTGTGTAGCAATAAAAGCCAATTATATAGCGGAGAGGGAATCTCCAAGCGACCGGGTGTATATAGTGTCATTATATTAAAAACTACTATTAAAATGTTATATCTATTAAAAATGCATATATAACATATGCTGTGTATTAAAATAACTATTTATTCTAAATATTGAATAAACACAATAGAATCTAACTGTATGTCTAATTCATGTATATGTATAAATATAAATGTAATATATCAATATATATATATAGCAAAACTATAAAAATATGTATATAAATAATATATAAATAATATATAGCATCTATGAGTATATATGTATATATATATTGCCCTGAGTGAATGTATAAGATATTGGAAAACTCAGGACAACACCAATGTTGATAAAACATATTCTATATAGAGTGTTAATATACTATAATATATTATGGTGTATAGTCATTCCCTATTCATTAAATAAAGCCTACATAATGAAGACTAAATGTAAATATACATAAATCATGAAATCAATAAGATAAATAATTATCTACTTAATCTAAAAATTCATTTGAGAGTACAGAGAGCTTATTCAAGAAAAGACCTGCATGATGGTAAATGAATAAATCAAATAAAATGAATATATGAAGTAACAGTCAGAATAGCCTCAGGAGATATATCTATATCCATAACAGTGTATATAGGTTGTATCTAAATAATACATCAGAGCAGCTGAATGCATATAAACACATTAATGATGTATAAAATATGTGGTGTTAGTTAAATGAGCATTCAAGACTGAATCTAAAGTCACACATACAATAGCAGAACTCTTAGTTAATGCATTAGGAGATATATGAGACTGAATAAGTCAATGATATTTCCGTTTCTTCAAATGTGATCTAATGCTAATGTAGCTATTAAGGCCTGGATACTTCTGTGCTCTCATCCTGAATATCCAATCTAACTCTAAATTCTCTAAGTCATTGAAATTGTCTCCTTTTCTCACGTTAGGCATTCTTTTTTGTAATACCCTAAAGACAAAAGTATGATTCGGATATTCTGAAATGTGTTTGGATAGGGCATTTTTAGAATCTTTCTTTTTTATAGCATATAAATGCTCTTGTATCCTGTCCCTAAACCTTCTCGTTGTCATGCCCACATAAAAAGCCGGGCATAATTCACAAGTAGCTAAGTAAATCACATTGGTGTCATCACAACTAGCTGGACAACTGATATCAAATTCATGCCGTAATTCCGAATGCATAAACTTATTGTTAGTAGATAACCATTTACATGAGGTGCACCCTCCACAAGGGGCAGTGCCCATATTAACTTTATGGCTACTTACTGTGTTGAACTTTTCATTACATAGAATTCTTTTTAAATTCTGCATATTTTTATATGTGAAGGAAGCTCTACTTCCTATTAGCCTCTTTATTTCCTCATTGGTGATTAATATTGACCAGTTTTTACTAATGATGTCAGTTATATATTTATTATCACTGGTGTAACTGATAATGCATCTTATTTGCTTACATTCTTGATGTTCTAGATGCCTATTACCATCCTTATGTTGAAATGTAACCCTTGGTTTATAGCCAGCATCATTCATAAATTTTTCTTTTATACATGCTATATTATAGGGATTATAGCCTCTATCCAAGAGCAGGCATTCTAGTTTGTGAAATTCTGTGTTGCATTCAGTTTTATCCTGGCAGATCCTATTTAACCTTGTGAACTGCCCTTTGATAATATTGGAAAAAATGAATCTAGGGTGCATACTATCGTATTCTAGTAGTGTGTTTTTCCAGCACTCTTTTCTATAAAGAGATGTAACTACCTTTGTTCTCTTTCCTGATGTTAAGATCTAAAAAATTAACATTGGAGAAAGAATATTCCATTGAAAATCTGAGGAAATCTGTAGTTTTCTCCAAATCTTTCACAAATATTTTGAGTTCCTCAGGGGTTCCATCCCAAATTAATGCATGTCCTCCCTGCGGTCAAGTGGTGTTCGAAAGACATGCGTGAATGGCCGTGCCTTCATTGAAGGTTGGACGTCGTGCTGGCACCTCGGCACCGTAAAAAATCTACTGCTAATCATTAGCGGACCGGTGTTCCGCTGTGGCGACCCCTAACCGGGAAAAGTCGAAAGAAGAACAGCAAGTTCCAATCTACAGAATCAAAAGTGCTCTCAATATCTAAGCTAATTTGGGCTAATTTCTTGTTCATTCCTTTTGTTAAATCTAAGATAGTTACTTCCCTTTTTATATTGTAATACTTTTATCTATTGACTACAAATCCTGTTTGATCTTTATTAATTAATTTATCTACTGTATTTCTTTATCTTGTAGTGAAGATGGAAGTAAATATTTTATAGTCGACATTTAATAATGAAATAGGTCTATATGAAGAAACTAACTTATTAGCCTTTCCTTGTTTAAGTATTGGTGAGATTACATAAAATTTCAATGAGGGGAGAATGGTTTTATCACTCTGAATTATTCTGAAAATGTCAGTCAGAATTCTAACATATTTAATGGAAGTAAACTATATAATTCCATACTTAAACCATGTAACCCTAGATCTTTACCATTTTTCCCTTTTTAAAGCTTCTTTAACTCCTGTTAAGGTAAAAGGCTTATTCAACAGAGATATTTGTTGGCTATTAAGTTTATTAGTATTTTTTTTTTAAAAATACTTGTCAATTTTGTAATTATCAAGATTATTATTTGTGTCTCTATTAAGATCCTCATAGAATTTTAAAAATATTAAGCATTTCCTCTGTCTGAAGTAAGCTTTTAGTGTGAGGAGTTCCCATATTATTGATTTGTCCCTTTTTGCTTAATATATTACTTCTGTTAGCTAATCTATATAGATTTTTGAAGTCACCACATAAATATGCAGTTTTATTTTTTCTAAAGCTATCTACACATTATGCATTAAAACTGTTTGATATTTTGTCATTAATGTTTTAATGACTTCAGTAATATCTAATTTCTTTGTTTGTTAGTCAAACCTTGATGTTCTTCGTGTTTTACTGTTGCAGTCATCACATTTGCGTTATCTGCCTGCAGGTAGCCCTCAGTCGGCTTGAATACCAGAGTCTTCGGATTTCTGTGTCGGATACTGTCGCTTCTTCCATATCGTCAGGTCGTCAGGGGTATAAAACATGCAGCCGACGCCATTACATCAGTTTTTCTTGCTGTGCGCTGCCCAAAGCAGAAGCAGTTCGCAAGTGCCAGTCGGCCGACTCCTGAAATTTTCGTTTTCGAGTTTCAGACCTGAAGTCTTCAAAAGATAAGTACCCCGTTGGGGGATCCTTTTTTCTTGTTCTAAACGATGTCAGAAAAAAATTAACAATTGTCTTGCCTGTGAAAAGCAAATACCTCATAGAGATTTTCATTCTTACTGCGTAACCTGTCTAGGCCCCGACCACGATGTCCCTCTCTGTCGATTTTTAGCCTTGTTCAACGCCCAAACTATTCGTCATCGGGCTATTTTTGTAGCTAAATACTTTCGTTCTCGATCTCCATTCTCCAAAATGGCTTCGTTAAGCCATCCGACTACCGATCTTTCGAAAAAACATAAGGATAAAGACAGAGACAGACCGCATAGGTCCAATACTGCCGACAACACTTCTGTTAAGCTAGTTGCCAGTCCGCCAGTACTCAGTGAGGCACTTTTTCAGCCCCTGATACCCACTACTACAGATTCTCAGGCCTCTACTGAGACCCATTCAAAGTCCGGTATGCCACGAGATGTTTCTTCGACTATGGAACCTACAGATGTCTCTACCTTGGATAGGTCTGGAGCCGCTGTCCAGGCACCGGCTTCTGAGGGTGTATCCAGGCCTACTGAGTTTCATATTAAACCAACAACTTCATTTCAACCTCGAAATACCGTATTCCTCAGGCCTAAAGCTCGCACTACACCTAGAAAACCGATGACCACACCGCATACACAGACCCATATGCCTCAAAAACAAATGATTAGAATGGCTGAAGACCTTATTACCTTAATTAGGGGAAGCCAGCCTTCCCTGTCTAAGAGACCTAGAACTGATTTTCCTTCTGACTCTTCTGATCAGGAATCTGATATAGCTGTTCCTTCTGACTACCAGGATTTACCCTTATCTATTTATGACAATTCTGATGCAGAGGATTCCATTCCCTCTGCTTTCCCTCCAGAAGATGTTTCTTTTGGTGAAACCTTGCATATCCTTAGGGAGCATTTCCGCTGGGAAAGCCAGGACTATTCTGAGTCCAAAAAAGATACTTAGGGAATTTTTACTCCTGCCTCAATACAGGCCTCTAGCTATCCCTCCTGTTCTGGAGATTGTAGATGATGTTTTTTTGGAATCCAGCCTTACCCCAGACACTTTGCTTCCAGCTCCCAGGAAACCTGACAGGTACTACAGAGTACCTGAGTTTCACAAATTCCTCTTAAAAAATCCTACTGCGGATCCAGAGACCATTTCCCAAGGACCAAAAGGAGATAAGGTTTCCTACCCTTCTGATAGCGACTGTAGAGCTTTAGACAGATGGGGTAAGAAGATTTACACCTCTGCTACTTTGGCCATTAGGGCTTTAAATTGCCAGTTTCATATGTTAAAGTATCGGCAGCATATTGTGGGACTTTTAAAACAGAAAATGATGTTGATTCCTGACTGTGCTGAACACAAAGAGTTGCAAGAGTTAATGCATTCTGCTGAACAAGTTGGTAAACATACTTTGCAATGTGGTTTTGATGCTTTGGAAGCATCTTGCATGGCTGCTGTCACTGGGTCTGTACTTAGAAGATATGCTTGGCTTAAGGAACAAAACTTGCCAGATCATGTTAAAGCTAAATTACTGGATGCACCCTTAAACCAAGACCGCCTTTTTGGCAACAAAGCAGAAGAAGTCCTCAAAAAGATGGAGGAAAAAGCTAAATCTATGCAAACTGTTAAAGATTTCTTACAAGTACAGCCTCCTAGATTCAGTAGGCATTGGCCTTCAAAGAACTGGTCCTTTCCAGTCCCTTCCAGGCCTTCTCAGTCCAAACCCAGGAGCAGCAGACCACCAAGACTTCAGTCTCAGGCTTTGCACAGCGCTAAGCAGTGGGGGGCTCTCACTTCCAAAGCAGGGAGTAGTAAGCCACCCCCCTTTGGAAAAATGGCATAATGACTTATCCTTAACTCATTACCCAGGACAAATGGGTTTTAAGCATAGTTTCCGTAGGATACAGATTCCACTTTCACTCATTACCAACCCCAAGTGGATGGCCAGACCTCCCCCCAAATCAGTGGGCGGAGGCCCAAAAACAAGTGCTCTCTCTCCTCAGTTTCAGGGCTAGTCAACCTGTCCCAGCAGAACAAAAGGGACAAGGGTTTTATTCAAGACTGTTCCTGGTTCCCAGAAAATAAAACTCCTGGCTTCCTATCCTGGACCTGTCTATTTTCAACACCTTTCTGGTGGTTCCAAATTTCAAAATGCTAACTCTTCAACAGCTTCTTCCTATGCTAGCTAAGGATGCCTGGCTGGCAACCCTAGACTTAAAGGAAGCTTACCTGCACATCCCAATAAGGGAATCCTGCAGACAATACCTATGTTTCAGGGAAGGCTCAATGCACTATCAGTTCTCTGTGCTTCCCTTTGGCTTATCTACTGCACCCAGGGTATTCACAAAGTGCCTAGCTCCAGCCATTGCATTTTGCAGGCAGAGAAATATTCAGATTTACCCATACTTGGACGATTGCCTGATTCTGGCAGAGAGTCAGGACTTGCTATTACAACACCTGGCATTTGTAAAGAGACTTCTAACCTCACTGGGGTACACCACCAGCGAGAAGAAATCACACTTAGTACCCTGCCAACATATTGTATTCCTGGGAGCAAGCTTGAACACAACTTCCCAGATGGCATTCCTCACTCTGGAGAAACAAGTTTGACAACCTACTTCAGCCTACTGGCCACAAAAACCCAGCTCTCTGAAAGGAAGATCCTGCAAGCTCTGGGGTTCATGTCCTCTTGCATTCTATTAATTCCATATGCAAGACTGCATATGAGGAAACTTCAATGGTATCTGAAATGTCTGTGGTGTCAACATTCTCAGGACCTAGAAACAATGGTTCCTATCATTCCTTGTCTATGGACAGAGTTCCTTTGGTGGGCAGAGGCCTGCTACCACAACAAGGGACTCCCTTTCATTCTACCCCCTGCCACCCAAACCCTAACAACAGACACATCAGACTATGTATGGGGGGCTCGCATGGCAGGGCAGTGCATTCAGGGCAAATGAACCCCAAAACAGATGCACCTGCATATCAATCAAAAAGAAATATTAGCTGTACAGAATTCTCTGACAGCCTTCAAAGACCTTATTCTTCCAGGACAACTACTGGTAAAGCAGACAACACCACAGTTATGTGGTACATAAACAAGTAGGGAGGAACCCATTCCTACCCACTCTGCAGACTAACCATGTCTCTGTGGAAACAGCCTTGAACTTCCAAGTGAACCTGCAAGCTCAATTCCTGCCAGGCAAACTAAATTCACTGGTAGACGACTTAAGCAGAAATCTCATGGACCCACACAAATGGAAATTGGAACCCAAAATATTCACGCAGTTGAGGAGCAAATGGGGGACACCATAGGTAGACTTGTTTGGCTCCCCTCAGAACTACCAGTTGAACAAATTCTGCACCAGAACTCCCCACAGCCAAGCTTGGAAAGTGGATGCCCTGTCCTTTACCTGGAAAAGCCTCTCAGTTTATGCCTTTCCCCCTCTGCCTCTCCTCTCGAAGGTCCTACTAAAGATCAAACAGAACAAGCCAAGGACAGTACTGATTGCCCCAGACTGGCCATGCCAGCACTGGTACTCTCTTTTTCTCAGTCTGACAGTGCTACGACCAAGGCACCTGCCTCAGACTTCTTCCCTGCTGTCCCAGCAGGCGGGCCAGATTCTGCACCCTCAGCTTCAAACCCTGAACCTTGCAGCCTGGCTAATTCCCTGAGCTCACCTCTAGCAACCCTCAGTAAACAGGTGCTGGATGTAATTCTTGAGGGAAGGAGGCCTAGTACTAGAAAATCCTATTCAGAAAAGTGGAAAAGATACTGTTCCTGGAGCTAGGCCCATGGGATCGACACAACGGTGCCCAGCTTGCCTCATATTCTAGATTACTTAACAGAAATGCTCCACAAGGGCCTATCATTCTCTTCAATCAAGATTCATGCCTCTGCCATTTCAGCACATTATAATACTGAGCCACCTGTCTTCTCTCATCCCCTGCTAAAACAATTCCTTAGAGGGGCCAAAAATGTAAGACCTACAGGAGAGCTCCCACTCCAACCTAGGACGTTAACTTTGTATTGGAAAAACTCACTCTTCCCCCCTTTGAACCAGCTGCTACAGCAGAGTTGAAATTCCTTTCTTGGAAAACAGCCTTACTTCTAGCCATCACTTCAGCAAGAAGAGTGTCTGAACTGCAGGCCCTCCTGGCAGTGGAACCCTTCATTATCTTTCATGCGGACAGGATTTCCCTCAGGACTAATCCATCCTTTATGCCCAAGGTTTTGTCTAGTGTGGCTCTAAACCAGTCCATTCATTTGCCTACTTTTTTCCCTAATCCCCAAAATAAGGAGGAAAGGATACTGCATTCTCTGGACGTGCACAGACAGCTTAGATTCTATTTGGAGAGAACTAAGCCTCTCAGAAAAATCTGACCAGCTGCTAGTTAGCTTTGCTGCAGGGGCAGAAGGGAAGGCCATTTCAAAGCAAACCATTTCCAAATGGATAGCACATTGCATCCATTTCTGCTACAAACACCATGGAAAACCTACCTCACAGGGGATAGGAACACATTCCACCAGGGCTGCGTCTGCCTCTACTGCATTCCTAAGAAGAGTCCCTACCAGGGATATCCTGGAAGCTGCAACCTGGAGCTCTGTACATACCTTCACCAAGCATTACCACCTGGAAGCTGCAACCTGGAGTTCTGTACATACCTTCACCAAGCATTACCACCTGCCTGTCTTTTCTAAATCCAGAGCTGGATTTGCCACAGCAGTCTTACAGGGCCTGATTGCTAGCCCTAATGCTCTTTAACTACCTCCACTCTTCCTTAGCTTTGGGAATCAACCCAAATGTGATGACTGCAGCAGTGAAACATGAAGAACATAGTACAGTTGTGTACACTTACCATAAATGTAGATGTTCATGTGTATTCACTGTTGCAGTCCTGGTTACCCTCTCTCCAGCCCCCTGACTTCTCTTGACTTTTACCTTTCCTTCTTGTTTGGCATATAGTGTATCATGTGTATTTGCTTTTTGCTGGGGGTGTTCCATACCACTTAATTGCTTCTTATTGTGAGGGCACCTGACACCTGGGGCAAGAAAAACTGATGTAATGGTGTCGGCTGCATGTTTTATACCCTTGACGACCTTACTTCATGGAAGAAGCGACAGCATCCGATGCAGAAATCCGAAGACTCTGGTATTCAGGTATTCAGGCTGAGGGCTATCTGCAGGCAGATAACCCAAATGTGATGACTGCAACAGTGAATACACTCGAAAATATACATTTATGGTAAGTGTACACAACTGTGCTTTTTTGTATTTCGTCTTGTATTTCTAACAACTCTTTATCCCACTCTTAATTTTATTACTAGCCCATCTTCCCATTGTATTGTTAATATGCATTTTGAGGGAGTCCCATAGGATGATTTTATTAGCCTGCCCATTATCAATCAAAGATAAAAAAAATTCTCGATTTGTTCCTTAATATAACTCTTAAATTCTTTTAATTTCATCATGTATACTGGGATTCTATGAATGATCTGAAATTTCCTTATATCTGTCTGTATGTTAATACTTGATGCATTATGAGCAGATAAATGACGAGGAGTGGTTTTAAAATATGCTTTTACTATTAAATCAACTAAATTATTATTACTAATCCATTTGTTTAGTGCATTAGCTGATGCCAGAATTTTAGCTTTCTTCTCTTCACTTGTATCTTTTATACTAGATATGCACTTAAAATCCCCTGCTAAAATTAAACTACCCTTCCGATGACTTTGTAGTAAGTTTAAGTGATCTTTAGCCACTCTTGCAGCTATGCTAAGAATCCAGTAAAAAATTAGCTAGTATATAGAGTTTGCCATTATATTTAATTGTTACAAATGTATACATTCCTTTGGGATCATTAATGGATTCCGTGACCTTAAGCATTACAGTAAATTTTCTCAAACGTATAGCAATTTCTCTCCACCTTTTGTTAAAAGAAGCAGATTATAACATTTTGTTACCTAAGTTATTTAAATATTGGATATCTTTATATATCAAGTGAGTCTCTTGCAAGAATATAATGTCTTCTTTGTTTAATTTTAGATATCTCATTAATGATTTCCTTTTGTTGCCATTATTTAATCCATTTACATTAACAAGTAATAGATTTAAACTATCCACATATTTCTCCAGGTCTATATTACAACATTGAACTAAAACAAGTTTAGTTTAAGTTTAAGCTATTTTTTTTTTTTTGGTCATGGAACAGCGATTTTTTTCCCTGGGAAAAAATGGCTGTTCTGTGTTTTTGGTTTTGTTGGGTTTCGGACTTTAGGGTTCAATATTACAACGATTGAACTTTTGTTAGTTCGACGATGTGATATAGACCCATTTATCCATCATATTAATTTAATTGAATATAAGACTAATCCATTCTTCCAAGACTATGTTAACATTCCATATTTTTTGAATTCTTCCTTTCTACAAACTAAACTACTAAAACTCGTAAATAACAAAAACAAGAGGTATCTATTTCTGACACTTTATCTGAGGTAAAATAGGTTTTTATCAGTGGAAGCAAAATTAAATTCCTGAGTATTATGGTATGTTAACAGTTGCAGATTCTTAAAGCAAAAGCTATTCCTCCTGTGTTACCTGCTTTAAAGAATGTTTTTTTTTTTTTCACAGCTGTCAGTCTGCCTGATAGTCAAACTTTTTTTCAAGAAGTCAGACAGGTTATATTTGGTATCCCAGCACATAAGTACCTGTTTTCTAATCCTAAAGCCGGTCCAGTAGTTACTTTCTGTCCAAATTTGCTGCTAAACATTTTACAGCTTCTAACCCCTTTCTCTCTGACAAGGAAGGGAAAGCAATGGATACACTAGGGGATGAGAATTTATTCTTGTAGCACTTTAACTTTCAAGATTTTAAACTGCTAAACTCTTACGTTAAAATATTTATTGTTATCTTTTGAGAACATACATAAGTGAGTGGTTAACATTCCTTCTTATCAGGTAAAGGATTTGACTAAGCATATTTTAAAGCAAACCTTTTATGCTACTAAGTCTTCCCGCAGAGCTGATGATTCTGGATCAGAACTGTTGAGGAGAATTGCTTGGCTTTGTTCTCAAAATCTGCTTGATGATCTCAAACTAGATTTTAAATTCTTCCTTAGATAAAGAGGTTTTGTTTCACCCTTCTGCGGCTGAGATGCTTATGAAAAGTAATGAAAAGGGAAAACCAAATCATGAAGCGACAAAGATTTTGCAGCCCTCCTTTTTTCAGAACATATACTAATTTTCCCTCCTTCTCAGTGCCCTTTTCCAATAACCAATTTAAGCAGCAAGGAGCCAGCAAACAGAGTTTTGATAAGTAGCGGCAAGCAGGCTCTAAAAGGAAAGGAAGAGCCTCTAAAAGTAAAGGTCAGTTCTCCCAGTTAGCATGATTATGCACTTGCCAGCCCCTACATGTTAACTTTTCATTGTCTCAGAGACTTCATCTTCCATTTTGGCATCAGAGTGTTTCAGAAAGCTGGTTATGAATCTAATCCAGCAAGGGTACACTTGGCAATGGGAACCCATTCCTTCTTTCCAGGGGATTCCCTCTTGTCCAGAGAGATAGACATCTCTATTACCTCCCATTCTGCACCACATGCTGTCTTGGGGACTAAGCAATCTCCTAGGTGAAGATTTATTTTCAAGGATTTTCTTAGTTCCCAAGACAAAAGGGTTCTGGAGGACTGTGCTGGATCTTTCTTTTCTGAACCTGTTTGTGAAGATTCCTAATATCAAAATATTGTTTCTTCAATTTCTTGTACCTCTAATCCCCCCTCTAGTTTTTCTGGTAAAGCTGGATGGCTGTCTTTGCATTCTTATTGCAAACTTTTCTGGTGTTTCATAAGATGTGTTGTGTCTGCTTCACATTATCAGATGTTCTTCATTATGATCACAGCTAGAGTATCTATTTATTTTACTTATCCTATATTAATTGAGTTAGTCCCACTAGGCTAATTGCCTCTTTTCAAGGGACCTGAGGTGGTATTTATTTTACTAGGGGAAATTTGGCCAGGACATCATGGAACTTCCTGTACATGTTGGAGCTTCTAGATGGTGCCTGTGGGCTCCTACAGCAGCAAGGAAGAGGCCTAAGGGAAGTGGCAGCATGGATGAGGAGAGAAAAGCTGTGGAGAGTTTAGAGGTGGAAAGTGAAAACTGGAGAAAAATGTATTTGATATGGAGCTTCAGAATGTAAACAAAGATTCCTGTGTGGCGGCTGTTACAAATGAGCAGTGTTTAGCTGTCTCCATGAAGAAAGAAGTAAGTGAGTCTGTTGAAGTGTAACAAAAAGTAGGACATTTATCTGTGGAACAATTATTTGTTTTAATTAATACAGTTTAGAAATAATGAACTGGAAGAAGATAATTTAGAGAATAATGCAAGAGAGTATTATATGTAAAAAAAAAAAAATAAATTTATATATATATATATATATATATATATATATATATATATATATATCTCGAGAAAAAAAAATAAAGGCGTACTGTTTAGGCAGAGATATTATTTACAAGGGAGAAGGGAGGAGGTATCTACATATTTGGTTAAAATAATAAAGGAGGATATTAGCATAATGAGGGAAATTAAAAATGAAAAAGGAGAGGTAAAAAGAACACAACAGCAAATTATGAGTATTGTAGTGTAGCATGTTAAAATATATATGTATAAGAATAAAAAGAAGGAAAACAAGAAAAAATGAAAAATAAAACATTTCCAGAGGGAGTTAAGGAAGAATTTGAAACAAAATTATCATTAGTGAATTGGATGAAGTACTGAAAGTAAATATTACTTCAGTATCAGGCCCAGATGGTATAGAGTGTGGAAGAGGTTCATAGTTAAGCACTAGGGTAGCTGCCTTTATGGGATATTTTAAGCCCAGCCAGTTCTGTTTTTGTGCTTTAAATAACCAATCCCATTTGGTTATACATTGGCCTTATCCATCCCATGGTGGATAAGTATGTATTACCTCAATGAGAATAACTGGGATTTTACCATAGATAATTTGAGGATACCCATGCATGGGGTAAGTAATTTAGGAGCTGTCTCTGTTCATTCATAGTACAGGGGGCAGTCTGGGGGTAAATTTTCTGTTTCTCATTCATAGATTTAAGTTGCACTCAAATATGGACAGGGATGAACTTTGTTTCATGTGGGTGGGGGGTCTGTTCCATAGCAGCAGTATCCTCTGTGAACTATACCTGTCTCTCCAAACCACTCTGTTGATGTTGCAGATCCCTAGACTGAGCATTTCTGATGTCATTTTACATGCTAATGTTTAGTAAGTCCATCAGTACTGGTTCGGAAGATGCATTGTATGCCAGATATGGTTTACCTCTTTGCAGTCTGTAAGATACTGAGTATAGTGACAGGGCTTTGAGTCGGTCCATGTAGGGCATCTTGTTTAGGCCTTGTATCCTTTTAATAAGGTATCTCTATGGGTGATCCAGTTGTTAGAAGTATCTGGACAGATGCATGCCAAAGTGGGCATTATATTCAGTGACTGGCTAATGAGAACTGAGTAAAGGAGGACCTTGCCATTATCAAGACACAGTCCTTTGATCTGATGTTGTTAATCTTCATTCCCTTCATCACTGATGGCATGTTGGTTCCATCCTCGGAACAGAGCCGGCCTTGTATCAAAGCTTGTGCAAGCCAAAAACTCTTGAGCTAAGCTTTTACCATAGTACCCTTCTCCCTGTTACCCCATATCTCGTTTGCTGCGTTGCCGTAAAGCTGTGTTCAAGCCAGCTGTCAAGGTAAGTTCATCTTTTTTGACTGTCGTTTGTATTTTATTGAGTGTACTAGTCTCTTCTCTCTACTTTTTACATTTTTCTTCCATTTCATGATTTATTGCTAACCCTTGTTTCCTTTACCTTTTGGTAGTCTTGGTACCATTGGTGGTACAGCCTTTCTTCCTATCATTTGGGGTATTTCTTTCTTTCTTCCTTTCTCTTTACAAAAAAAAAAGAAAAAAAAAAAAAGGCTCTCCTATGTCCTTTTTTTTCTCTTATAATCTGTGAGTGTTTGGGTGTATCATTATGTCTGACAAGAAAGGTACATCTGGTTTTAAGCAGTGTCTTACTTGTAATAGGAAAATGCCTAACAGTGACTCGCATGACAATTGTATGTATTGTTTGGGGGTGCCCTATCTCTTGGTGCAGCCCCCATGTTCTATTTGTAAAGGATTCAGTTAGCGCACTTTAAATGAGGGTAAAAATAAGTTGATTCTGAAGTGCCTCCTAAAGACACTCTTTTCAGAGGCTCTTTCTGTGATGGAGGGCTCCCCTCCCAGAAAAGAAAGGAAAAGACCTCACTTTGTACCCTCTTCACCCTCTGGTGATCTGTGCAAGCCTGCCAAGTCACAAATTTCTAGGATTTCTCCGGAACCTAGGTCTATCCCTACGGCACCGACTTTGGTTCTGTCAACTGCTATATCACCTTCGGCGCCTGTTTCGGCACCAACATTGTCCACGGCACCGACATTTGATACTTTGGAAACTACTTCACCCTCTTTGGCACTGAGTGCTGCTTCAGCACCGAGCATACCTTCGGTACCTATTACTTCAATTCCACTTGTGACGGAGCCATCCTTGTCCTTTCCGGTACTGAGTGCCCTTTCGGCACTGAGTCCGTCTACTGTACCTATTACCCCTACATTAGCCCCACTGCTCCCTGTTTCCAAATGAGAGACAGCGGTGCCATTGAATACTAGTGCATGGACCCAATACTGCCCGTCGGGGGGACCCCTTTCTAAGATGTATATATAGCCTCTTCCTAGACCAACCAGACTCCCTGTCAGGGGTATCCACTAGATCCACCAGGAGCCTTTCAGAACTTCATGTGGTGGGCCTTGTAGATCAGCTGTTGATAGCCAGGGGGATCCCTACTCCATCTAAGACCCATCCACTTGCCGGACCTGGGACTGTCTCTCCAATGACTCCATCATACTCTCTTCCTTTGACCTTGCAAGTTTCAAAGTCTATAGCTCCGTCCTTTTTTGATCCCTCTGTTTCGGTGCCAGTAGTGGACCTCACTATGGCCTCAGAACTGTCCCTTTGGTTGTCAGTATCTTCGGAACTGAACCTTCCTCAAGTTCAGGAATGGGCTGCAGGCCTTCGGTGCCAAGTACAGTTCCAAGCGCATCTACAGTTCCATCCAGGGTGCCAGGGGATCTGTCTGCACTGATCCTTCTTGAGCCTCCTTCCTTGGCGGCAGGTTCGACAGAGTGGGGTGTGACCCCTGTTCCGAGATTGGCCTTTTCGGTTCTGGGCTCCCATCCCTCTCCGGGCGGGCCTGCTTTCTGGGCGATGGAGAGGCACTTGCTTCAGGAAGCATTCCTCCAGCGTTGGAACCCCAGAAACCCCTTCCCCCTGAGCTGCAGCTGACAAAAGCCACCACCCTGGACATCAGGCACAAGAGGCGCAGAAGACCCAGTTGCAGGGTGCCCCTTCTTCTGAGTCCTCCTCAGAAGCCCCCACTGAGGAGTTACTGCGGAAGAAGTTGTGCAAGAGGAAGCATGTAGACTCCCCTGAGGAGTCTCTGACTGAGGATACGGATTACGATGAAGTGGAAAGGTCCCCATGGTCACCTTCCGATGCCTCCTTCGGAGACATCCTTGAAATGCTGAAATTCCCCAACCCTTCCTCCGAGGAGTCCGTCTTTCTGCAGGCTTTCCGTGCCCGACCATCTACCTCTTGGGCAATCCCACCTGCAGACGAGTTAGTCCAACTCGTGGTGCAGCATGCTTGGAAGAATCTTGATTCTATGGAGCTGATCCCTAGGAGACCAGAAAAAATTCTATCCTCTCCCGAGGAGAGCCCACATTGGTCTAAGGGTTTACCAGTTGATGCTATGATGGTGGCAGTGGCCATGAAAAAGGAACTCGCCGAAGAGAGTCAGACTGTCCACCCGCCCAACAGAGAGACCCGGGCAGTGGACAGATTAGGAAAGTGAGTCTTTGCTTCATCGACCTTTATTGTACGGTCCTTCAACTATATGGCACATTTTATGAGGCTCCAAAGAGACAATCTCAGAACTCTCTGGAACTCTCTCAGGTGTCTGATGAGATAAGTGACAAACCTGCCTCACAGCTCACAACCTTGGAATCCATCTCTAACTCTTCCATGAGGTTACTATCACATGCAACCGAAGGGGCGGCCAGAGCTGTGGGTTCAGGCATAGTGATAAGAAGTCATGCCTGGATGCGCCTTTGCGATTTCGCAGACCCCTTTAAGTCTTCCTTCGTGAACGCTCCAGTTGAAGCTTCTTCCCTGTTTGGCCCTAAAGCGAAGGACACTCTAGCCAGGTGTGAAAAGGATGGCAAGACCCTGTCTGCCATAGGGGTATGCTTCTCTTCTCTGTAGTGCTCCATGTTCTTCGTGTTTCACTGTTGCAGTCATTGCATTTGGGTAATCTGCTGGCAGGTTGCCCTCAGTCGGCCTGAATTCCAAAGTCTTGGGTCCTGCGTCGGTTGCGGTCTTCTCTTCCATGACGTCAGGGGTATGCAGCCAACGCCATTTTCTTTAGTCTTTCTTGCCGAGCGGTGCCCAAAACAGAAGCATTTCGCAAGTGCCGGTCGGCCGACTACTGAAATATTTGTGTTTGAGTTTCAGAACCAAAGTCTTCAATAAAGCTAAGTACCCCTTGGGGAAACTTTTTTTTCTTGTTTTTTACCGATGTCAGAAAAAGGTTTGTGCTAGATTTAACCAATGCACTGTTAAGCGTCGGTATATTTTTGCATCTAAGTATTTTGGAAACAGATTTAACTACCCAGAGATGTCGTCAGATAGCAATCCGACTACTGGAGTACATAAAAAAATGCAAAGAAAAGGACAGAGAAAGGCAGTCGAGATCCAAAACCGACAACGAAGCTTCTCCTAAGTCAGTCGCTGGTAGTCAGTGAGGCGCTTTCGCAGCCCCTGATACCCGCTACCTTTGAGTCGCAGGCCTCTACCGACATCCATGTGGAGTCCGGCATGCCGCAAGATACTCAAGGTATTGGACCGACAGATGTATCTCCCACTTATGGGTCCGGAGCCGCTGAGCAGGCACCGGCTTCTGAGGGTGTATTCAAACCTCAACATTTTTATATCAAACCAACAAAAGCTGCAAAACCAAAGGCAAAGACACCTTCTAAAACTGAAAAAACTACGCCTGAGCAACGTGCACAGGCCTCTATGCCTAAAAAACAGATGATCAAAATGGCTGAAGACCTTATTACCTTGATCAAGGGTACCCATCCCCCCCAGATAAGAGGCCTAGGCAAGACACTGACTATGAATCTTCAGATCAGGTTTCTATTTCTTCTGATTCCTCTTCTGATCAGGAATTATGTTTACCTCCCTATGAGGATTCTGATGCGGAGGAGTCTATTCCATCTGCATCTCCTCCTGAGGATTATTCATTTGGAGAAACCTTGCATACTTTGAGGGAGCATTTTCACTGGGAGAGTCAAGACTTCTCAGAATCAAAAAAAGAGGCTCGGGGATTTCCTCCTTCTCCCTCAGCACAAGCCTTTAGCCATTCCCCCTGTGTTAGACATTGTGGATGATGTTTTTTCGGAGTCGAGCCTGACCTCTGATTCTTTACCTCTGGCTCCCAGTAAGCCTGACAGGTATTACAGGGTCCCTGACTCTCATAAATTTTTATTTAGAAACCCTGCTGCTGATCCTGAAACTATTTCACAGGGTCCAAAGGGAGTTAAGGCCTCAACAGCAAAAAACCCTACCCCCTCCGACAGAGATTCAAGGGCGCTGGACAGATGTGGAAAAAAGGTTTATACGTCTGCAACCTTGGCAGTCAGGGCCTTAAATTGTCAATTTCATATGCTTAAGTACCAACAACATGTTATGGGATTGCTGAAACAGAAAATTATGTTGATTTCAGAATGTGCATAAAACAAGGAATTGCAGGAATTATTGCATGCAGCTGAACAAGTTGGAAAGCATACTTTGCAATGCGGTTTTGATTCTTTAGAGGCCTCCTGCAGGGCCGCAATTACTGGATCTGTGATTAGGAGGCATGCCTGGTTAAAGGAACAAAATTTGCCTGATCATGTTAAAGCTAAATTGCTAGATGCACCTTTACAGCATGATTCTCTGTTTGGTATTAAGGCAGAAGAGGTTTTAAAGAAAATGGAAGACAAAGCTAAGTCTATGCAAACTGTTAAAGATTTCTTACAAGTGCAGCCACCTAGATTCAGTAGACACTGGCCTACAAAAAATGGTCCTTTCCTGTGTCAGACAGAGCTCAAAGGGGCAAATCCAGATGCCCTAAGGGTTCCAGGTACCAGGCTCAAGAGTCATACAGGTCAAAGCAATGGAGCGCACCCACCTCCAAATCTGGAGGAGATAAAGCGCAAACCTACAGAAAGCAATCCCAGTGACTTCCCTCTGCCTACACCAAGCACTTATCTTTTGGCAGCACCCACAGGGGGAAAATTAGCACTTTTTGCTCAAAATTGGCAGTTAATAACCCAGGACAAGTGGGTACTGAACATCGTAAAACATGGATACAAATTTCATTTCCACACTCTGCCAATGACGAATGGTTGGCCAGACCTGCCAAAAAAACAATGGGCAGAGGCACAGAAACAGGTTACGTCCCTCATGGATATGGGGGCCATTCAGACAGTACCAGAACAGGAAAAAAGACAAGGTTTTTACTCAAGACTGTTCTTGGTACCCAGAAAGGACAAGGCCTGGCAGCCAGTACTGGATTTATCGATTTTGAACACATACCTGGACATTCCAAAATTCAAAATGCTCACTTTGCAACAGCTTTTGCCCATGCTGGGCAAGAATGCTTGGCTGGTGACTTTAGACTTAAAAGAGGCATACCTGCATGTCCCAGTAAGACAGTCGTGCAGAAGATACCTCAGATTCAAGGCTGGCTTAATGCATTACCAATTCTCTGCACTTCCCTTTGGCTTATCTACTGTGCCCAGGGTCTTTACAAAGTGCCTGGCACCAGTAATTGCATTTTGCAGACAAAGAAGTATTTAAATATATCCTTACTTAGACATCTGTCTCATTCAAGCAGAGAACAAGGACACTCTTCTACGACACCTGGCGTTTGTGAAAAGGCTTCTAGCATGCCTAGGGTACACAATAAACAAAAAGAAATCACAACTGGTACCCTCTCAAAAGACAACATTCCTGGGTGCAAGCTTGCATACAACTGCCCAGATGGCTTACCTCACGCCAGACAAACAAAGGCAACTGACTACTTACTTCAAACTGATGGCAGCAAAATCCCAGTCTTTTGGAAGACAAATTCTGCAGGCTCTGGGCTTCATGGCATCCTGCATCCTACTTAATTCCATATGCAAGACTGCATATGAGGAAACTTCAATGGTACCTAAAAAGTTTATGGAGTCAACATTCACACAGTCTGGAAACAATGATTCCTCTCATCCCCTGCCTGCAACAGGAGTTTCTATGATGGGCAAATGCCTGTCACCAAAACATGGGATGGCCCTTCACTCTACCCCATGCCAGCTAAACCTTAACAATAGACGCAAGACGCATCAGATTATGCCTGGGGGGCCCACATAGCAGGAAGATGCATTCAGGGCATATGGGCACCAAATCAAATGCATCTACATATCAACCAGAAAGAGATGCTAGCTGATCAAAATGCCCTAACAGCCTTCAAGGACTTACTTCATCCAGGACAACTACTGATAAAGACAGACAACACCACAGTCATGTGGTATATAAACATTGCAGATTAGCCATGGCACTGTGGGACACAGCTTTGACCTACCAAATAAATTTTCAAGCTCAATTCCTGCCAGGAAAACAGAACACTCTGGCAGAAGATTTAAGCAGAAACCTTATGGAGCCTCACGAGTGGAAACTAAATCCACAAGTATTCAGCATGATAACAGAGAAATGGGGGAGCCCAGACATAGATCTATTTGCCTCTTCTCAAAATTATTAATTGAAAAGATTCTGCACAAGGACTTATCACAGACAAGCATGGAAAGTGGATGCCCTATCCTTCAGTTGGAAAAACCTGTCAGTTTACGCCTTTCCTCCTCTGCCTCTTCTACCCAAGGTCCTCTTAAAAGTCAGACAAGAGAAGCCAACAATGATATTAATTGCCTCGGACTGGCCCTGCCAATACTGGTACCCAATCCTATGGAACTTGTATCAATACTCAGCTTGGACCTTGCCTCAAAGACCACAGCTACTGTACCAGCAAAACAATCAGATCCTGCACAATCAGCTACAGACTATGAACCTGGCAGCATGGCTAATCATGTAGTCATACGAACGACACCTGTCAGTAAAGCTGTGATTGATGTCATTTTGGAAGCCAGAAGGCCTAGTACTAGAAAATCTTATGCTGACAAATGGAAGAGATTCTGTGCTTGGAGTCAAGCACAAGGAACTGATACAGCAGAACCACATATTCCTCAGATATTACAATACTTAACTGAGATGCTTGACAAAGGCCTATCTTTCTCATCAATCAAAATCCATGCCTCTGCCATTTCGGCTCATTACAATACGGCTCTGTCTTTTCTCATTCTTTACTAAAGCAGTATCTTAGAGGAGCCAAAAACCTAAGGCCTCCTAGAAGATCACCATTGCCTGCATGGGACCTCAATTATGTGTTGGAAAAGCTCACCCTGCTTCCATTTGAACCAGCCGCTACCACTGATATAAAGTTCTTATCATGGAAGACAGTTCTGCTACTAGCAATTACTTAAGCATGAAGAGTTTCAGAGCTACAGGCCCTCATGGCTGTAGAGCCTTTTATCATATTTTACCCAGACAGGGTGTCTCTGAGGACAAATCCTACTTTTATGCTTAAGGTGGTTTCCAGTGTGGCTCCTAACCAAACCATTCATCTGCCAACTTTTTATCAAAATCCGCAGAATAAAGGGGAGAGAATTCTGCATTCCTTGGACGTACACAGACAGCTAAGATTCTACTTGAGCAGGACAAAAGCTCTAAGAAAAACTGAGCAATTACTAGTGTCATATGCTGCAGGATCAGAAGGAAAGGCTATCTCAAAGCAGACATTTTCAAAGTGGATAAGCCACTGCATCTGTTTCTGCTACTTACACCATGGTAAACCTGTGCCCAAGGGCATTAGGTCTCATTCCACCAGAGCTGCAGCTACCTCAGAGGAGTACCAACCAAAGACGTTCTAGAGGCTGCTACTTGAAGTTCTGTTCACACCTTTACAAAGCATTACCATTTGCCGCTCTACTCTAAGTCCAGGGCAGGCTTTGCCACTGCACTACTGCAGGGCCTTATAGCCGCACCTAATGCTGTTTAGCTCCAGCCTCCCAAATGTAAAGACTGCAGCAGTGAAACACGAAGAACATAGTACAGTGGTGTACACTTACCATGAATGTAGATGTTCGAGTGTATTCACTGTTGCAGTCCAGGTTACCCTCTTGCCATCCCCCTGTCATTCTTCCTTCTCTATCTTCTACAACCTATGTGGTGTATTTGCTTGTAGATGAAGGTAAAGTTTATATTGATGCATGTATATAAATATATATATATATATATATATATATATATATATATATATATATATATAATATTGCTACCTTTTTGGGGGCACCTGACATCGGGGGCAAGAAAAACTAAAGATAATGGCGTCGGCTGCATGTTTTATACCCCTGATGACCTGATGTCATGGAAGAGAAGACAGCAGCCAATGCAGGACCCAATACTTTGGAATTCAGGACGACTGGGGGCAACCTGCCAGCAGATTACCCAAATGTAATGACTGCAACAGTGAATACACTTGAACATCTACATTTATGGTAAGTGTACACAACTGTACTTTTTCCAGGAACCAGAGGAGTGGAAAGTTGTGGCACTAAAAGTCGTAGGGTCCTTTTCATGACACACATGGTGAGTATACCCCCAGAGGCAGAGGGGGTAACTCTTCCTGAAGATGCCCCTACCAAGGCAGAGGGGGCCCACATAACCGGGAACCCAGAGATTCTTTCTCTGAACAGTCCTATCAGCACTGCTGAAGAGCGGCTTGATTGCTTTCCTCTGGAAGCAGTCGGGGGACATTTCTCACTGCACCATGCTGCCTGGCAATCTATAACTTCCGACCGTTGGGTGCAGAAGATTATAACCAGAGGCTACAGTATTCCCCTCATTGTTTACCCAAAACCTCCTACACAACTTCCCGACGTTCCACCCAGTCAAAGGGAAGAAGCAGCTATAGAAATAAAAAAGCTGTATCAAAAAAGAGTCATCCAAGCAGTCCCACTAGACCACGGTGGATCTGGATTCTACTCAAAATTCTTTTTGGTGCCAAAAAGACAGGGTACTGGAGACCAATTTTGGATCTCAGTAATTTAAATAAATCTGTCAACCAAATAAAATTCCGAATGGTCACGGTTCGTCCATTCTCCCATTCCTGGGAAACGGTGATTGGATGTGCTCCATGGATCTCCAGGATACGTATTACGACATCAAAATGGTCAAATGCTCCCGAAGACTACTTTGCTTCCGGCTAGGAGCCAATCACTACCAATTTCGTGCTCTGCCGTTCAGACTCTCTACAACCCCCAGAGTGTACACCAAGTGCATGGCAGTAGTCACAACTCACTTGAGGCTGCAAGGATTCCGGGTGTTTCCATATTTGGACGATTGGCTCCTTACCGCCCCCACCAAGCATCAATTGGTAACAGCCTTGAAATACACTCTTTCCCTGGCGAGACTATTTGTAATTACAATAAAGTGGGAGAAATCCAATCTCACTCCGACCCAGTGCATATAGTTCATAGAAGCAGTTTTCGACACCCGCTCCTGTTTAGTATCTCTCCCACATCACAGATTACAAAGACTGAGACTTTAGCTCTGGGTGATACTTTGCCCAAACAAAGCCTCAGCATGGGAAGTCCTTCAACTCCTAGGATCCACGATGACTACTGTACCAATAGTGCCTTTCGCAAAACTTCACATGAGAATACTTCAGTGGCTTTTGTTATCTCAGTGGTTCCCAAATCATCACCCCCTCTGTTTTCAGGTACTAATAACCAATCATTGTAATCAGGACTTGCTTTGGTGGATGAGGCCAGAGACAGAACTTTAGAGCCGTCCTTTCCACCCCTCCCAACCCATTTCCACTGTGACCACAGATGCTTCTGGGATGGGGGGGGGGGGGGCATTTTCAGGGTATGACAGTCCAAGACACATGGTCCACAATAGAGGCCAACTTGCATATCAGTGCTCTAGAACTGAGGGCAGTGCTTTTAGCGTTGCAGACATAACAGTCTGTTCTTCCTTATGGGACGATCTCAATTCAGTCAGACAACATGTCGGTAGTCTGGTATATCAATAAACAAGGAGGAACCAAGTCTTCCCCCCTATGTTGAGAGGCCACGAGAATTTGGCAGTGGGTGGTAGCTTCCAACCGCTTTCTGATAACACATATCACTGGGGGATTCCAACGTGATTGCGGACAAACTGAGCAGATGTATTTTCCTGCCTCATGAGTGGTCCCTCAACCCCAGCACAGGGGCAGAAATTTTCAGCCGCTGGGGCCAGCCTTGCTGCAACCTATTCGCCTCTCTGTCAAACCAGAAATGCAGCAGCTATTTCACCCTAATTGCCCCTCAGGAGGAGTCAATGAGGGATGCTGTGATCCATGATTTGCCTGCAGGACTTCTATGCATCTATCCCCCATTCCTCTGATTCCCCAATTTTTGGAAAGAACTTCGGTTGAAAAGCAAAGTGATCCTCATAGCCCCTTATTGCCCTCGACAAGTATGGTTCCCCTTCCTCCAGCCTCATCTATTATGACGACCATGGATTCTGGATCCTTCTCCAGTCCTGATCTCTCACCCCCAAGGGTTGAGTCATCCAAACCTAGCCAGTCTCAAGCTGACAGCTTGGTTTCTCCACTTCCGCTAATCACCAGGCAGGATAACCTTTCCTCTCCAGTACGTGATATTGTTCTGGCCTCACACAAACCATCCACCAGAAAGCTTTATGTAGACAAATGGAAGAGATTATTTGGTCTAAGAAGAGAAAACTAGATCCATATTTGGTTCCAGTTACTGTAGTCCTGCACTATTTATCAACATTTTTTGAAAATGGAGCTGCAGCCTCTACCATACGAATTCATCTAACTGCAATTTTGAACTTTCATAATGGTTTTGGAAACTCTCCCCTGTTTACTCACTGGTTATGCAAAACCTTTATAAAAGGAGTTTCTCACGTCAGACTTCCAATCAAACAGCCTATTGAACCATGGGATCTCACTTTATTCCTTCAGTCTTTACTCAACCCCCCTTTGAGCCTGCAGCAAAATGTGACATCAAATTCTTATCATGGAAGTCCCTTCTTCTGGTCACCATCACATCAGCCAGACGTATTTCGGAGCTCCATGCTCTATGCATTAATCGGCCCTATCTTATCTTTCACAAAGACAGAGTATCACTCCAGATGAACCCTACCTTTCTTCCCAAAGTAATTTCGGATTTCTCCATTAATCAAACTATTGACCTTCCAGTGTTTTTCCCAAATTTTACTAACAAAGGGAAATATTATCTGCATTCACTGGATGTACATAGGCAACTTGAGATTTTACCTGGACAGGGCTAAGATGATATGCAAATTAGACCAACTATTAATTTCCTTTTCTGGTCCTAAAATGGGAAATTCTGTTTCTAAAGTGACCTTATGTAAATGGCTTAGAGATTGCATACTTAAAGCCTGTACCACAGAAAATCAAAGCTAATTCTACCAGGTCAATGGCAACTTTTGTAGCCTTCCATTCTAGAGCCTCCATGGACAACTTCTGTGCAGCAGCAACATGGGCTTCACCTCATACCTTTATTACACATTACAAACTGGATCTGGTCTCCAGGGGAAGAGCGTCCTTTGACTCTATGGTGCTCAAGAATATTCTTCCATAAGGGCCGCCCAAGGAACACAAGATAGCTGGGGACTCTATCCCATCAGTGATGAAGGGAATGAAGACTAACAACATCAGATAAAGAAGTTATGTCTTACCATAATGTTCCATCTGTTTTGTTGATGTTCATTCAGTCATCATGCCCCCCCGCCTTTCCCCTCCAAAGGCTCCTGGGGGATACTTTGGGTCCAGGTACTGAGTTAGAGCACTTGCGCAGAAACTGCTGCTGCTTTACTGATAAGGGCAAACTCGATCTGAGGCAACAGGGAGAAGGGTACTATGGGTAAAAGCTTAACTCGAGAGTTTTTGGCTGGCAGGAGCTTGCTATAAGGCTGGTTCGGTTCCGAGGACGGAAGCGACATCCCATCAGTAATCAATGAAGGAAGATCAACAACACAGATGGAACGTTATGGTAAGACATAACTTCTTTTTTATAAGTTGTGCAGTATAGAAGGACTTTCTTGCAACAATGTACACATGTTGGTCAAAAGTTAGGTCACTGTCCACGTACGTTCCCAAATTCCAAACAGCTGGGTCAACCTTTAGGAGCATATTGTTAATCTGGGAGTTCCCTGTGGTAGATAACTTCCCAAAGGATACAGTAGTGCATTTTATGGCATTTAGTTTCAGTTTACGATTTTGACACCAATTATTTATTTGAGATAAACCTTCCTGCAGGATGGCTAAGTTATTTGGGGATTCATTGACTGCTCCTAGCATGCGGTCATCTGCAAACATATTCAGATAGAGCCCTTTGGTATTAGCTTTTACTTCAGAAAAGCAGATGCCAAACAGTAGAGGTCCCAGCACAGAACTCCACTGGTGACTGGCTTCTTTCTGGACGCAACTTCCCTATTTTGATCATCTGTGTCCTACCTGTGAGCCAGTTGGCAATCCAGTGGATGATATAGGGGTTTATTCCCACTTTATATAGCTTTTTACTATGCCAGAGAGGGGAATTGTGTCAAAAGTTTTGGACAGGTCAAGCTATGTGGTGTGTACCATTTTGCCTTCATCCATTGCTTTGATGACCTTTTCAAAATAATTCACCAAGTTGAGTAAGCATGACCTGCCTGTGAGGAATGCAGACTGAAACAAGTCCAGTGTTTGGTGGTTCCCTATGTCCTGATTGATTAATTCCAAGATAAGCATTTCCATGGCTTTGCATATGAAGCTGGTCAGATTTATGGGTCTGAAATTGCCTGAGTTTGTGGACTGTCCTCCATTATGTAGGGGAATAACTGTAGCTTCTTACAAAATCTGTATGGAGGCTGAGACTGAACACTGTTGTTAAGGGTGTGGCTAAATCATGCTTCATGCTCTTTAAGATGCATCCAGAGATATTGTCAGGACCCATCAATGCAATATTTTAGCTTTTGATATCACTTTCAGGATTTGGTCTTGTGTGATAGCTGGAAGTGAACTGGATTCATGTATATCTTCATGGACAGATGGAGGGGAGAGAGGAGCAAAGGTAGAGCTAGATTTATCTGCCACTAGGTTCGATATATCTTCACCTCAGTGTAGGTAGCATTGTTCACAATGAGCTCAGCACATTGCTCCACTGTGATTTTGAGATTACGCACGTAGCTAAAAAAATCCTTGTGACTGTCTTTGGCTTGGGTAGCTGTTTTAGCCTCAGACTTGGCTTTGGTAGATTTTTATTAAGCTCCTGAGTTGTTTGTTTATTTCAGTGAATGTACAAGAAATGAATGGGTTGGCAAAGAAAGCTTTTTGTTAATATACTGAATGAATGGTTTGTTTATGAAGAGTTATGTAGTGGGATATTAAAATTTAACTGGAAGAAATATGAGAAGAATAAAATAAAAAATTGGAGACCCATCACACTAAATAACACATACTATTTTATTTATTTATTTTACATTTGTTAATAATTATTTTATATTTATTGATTATTAATAATTATTATTATAATTTTTTGGGAATATACAGAGGAGAATAAAAGGAAGTATGAGGGATGTTATGGAAGAAAGCATATACGGTAAAAAAGGGAAGGTATGTCAAGAGTTGTTATTGGTTGTGAGAGAAATTGTGGATGATATTATAAGTAAAAGGGTGGATTTGAAACTTCTGATAGGTAATATTAGCAATGCATTTGATACAGCAGAATATGATGCTTTGTGGGATGTTATGGAGAAATATGGGATAGTTAATAGAATTAGGAGAGTGTGTATGTCAACATATCAAAATAATAGAGTGAGAGTATTAGTGAATGGGTGGCTGAGTAAAGAAATATGCATGAAGTGTGGTATGAGAGAAGGATGTCCCCTGACTGGGATATTATTTGCATTTGGTAATGAATGCAGTAGTGAGCGAAATAGCTTGTAAAATGAAAGATGATAGTATGTGATGCAAAAGGAGGTGGTACTTCCAGTAGTTTTGACATATGCAGACAATATAGTTGTAGTTGTTAAAACAAAATATAGGTGAATGAACTGTTAGTTTATCTGAAGGGACATTTAAAGGAAATGGAAAAGACCTTGAATAAAGATAAAAGTAAGGATTTGGGTGATGGGGTGAACATTGGGGGATGTGCATTTTTTTCAGTGAATGAAAGGTCTTTGCTATGGATAAAATTTGTAACATAATGCAGTTATGCAATGGGAGGGTTTCATAAAAGAAATGAAAGAAATATGCTTTCTGTGGAGGACATGTAGATTAGCATTCAGAAAAAGGTTTATCTGGTGAATTTTGCATTATTGGGAAAATAGCATATAGGACAAATGTTTATATGATATGCTCAATAAGTTAATGCAGTGGTAGACAAGAAGCTGTAAGGCACAAATTCACAAAAAAACACGAATCCAGCTTCAAGAACGCCAGTAGTACCAGAAACACAATTTATTGCAGCAAAGCTTTCAGGAAACAAGCTAGTACAATACAATGTAACTACACAGTTTAAATAGAAATACTTCTGAAATCATGTGATCACAGTCAGCAAATAATCACAGTCAATCAATAAATCAATTAAAAACATAAAAGAAAAAAACTTTTAAGGAAAAACATTTTAAAATTCAAATTAAGCAACTGTTTAAAAGCACATATAACCATAAACATATAAATATATGTTGTGTGTAGTCATACACCAATAATAATAATTGTTTTATTATTTAGTTTTTGTCGTTAAAAGCAAGAAGCAATAGTATAGAAAAACAACTGCTTTACCATTTATGTAAGTGCATTTTTTTCTTAAGTAAAACAGTTCTAATACTAACAGTATTATTCAACCCTGGTCATTAGTCTGCCTGCAACCTAATAATCCAGGTATATTCTTTATTTTCTAACACATCATTAATATCTCCACCTCTAGCTTGTCTGAAAATTGACTCACTTACTCTAAATTTAAACTGATGTTCAGAGCCCATGTCTAAAATATGCCTACTTAGAGTATTTAACTGTACCTGCCTACGTATGTCTGATTTGTGTTCAATTATTTACTCTTTTAATTTCCTAGTACTCTTTCCCACATAGAAAAATGAGCATCGTACGCAGTTTGCTTAGTAGACAACATGTGTTGTATTGCAAGTAGCCGCACAGTGAAAAACAAAATCTTTCTTTGTTACTGGACGGACAAGTATATTGTTTGAAAGAATATCTGCACAACAGCTACAGTTCAGACATGGGGTCCTTATAGCACAGTCTGCTGTTCAGGTTATTAGAATTTCTATAGGTAAAACTTGGTCCTTCATCCAATATTTGTTTTAGTTCTGGCATAGCTAATAGGATATTCCAATCCTTTCTAATTATTTTCTTCACATCATTAGTTCTAACATTATAGGTGGTTATATACCTGATCTTATTAATTTGTTCATTCATCACTGTATTATAAGGTTGCACTACATGAAAAATAGGTTTGGTCAACACGGTTCTATTATGAAAAACTTCCTTGCATATCTTTTCTAATGTAACTTTATCATAACCCCTCTCATAGAACTTTATGGCCATGTCTTCCATCTGCTCATAACATTTTGTATCATTAGTGTTTAACCTACTTACTCTAGTAAACTGTGCTTTCATTATACCATTAAATACATGGGCTGCATGCATGCTTCCCCCTGTGGACATAGTGATTCACATGCACATCTTTCTTATATACACTAGTTTCTGTTACGTTCCCTTTTTTTCCTAATCCTACATCTAAGAATACTATATTATTTGCAGAACACGTCATTTTAAATTTCAGAAAGCTCGTAGTACTTTCTAAATATCTTATATATTCATTTAAAACTTATGTTCCTTCCCATATCAGGAAACAATCATCAACAAAACGTTGATAAAATAATACATCTGATGTTGTTCATCTTCGTTCATTCCTTACTGATGGGTTATCAGTTGCATCCCCGGAACCGAGCCGGCCAATATCAAGCGCGCGTTAACCAAAAACTCTCGAGCCAAGGTTTTACCCAGAATGCTCTGCTCCTTACCTCAGATCTCATTTGCCGTGTTGCTGAACAGCCGTGTCAAGCCACTCTCTCAGCTGTCTAATTTTTGACAGTTTATACTATTGTTACTACTCTAAATTTTTTCTCAAAATTTATTCTAATATTTTCCTGTCCTGTCGCACACTTGGACTCTCTTCCTTTAATCTTTTCCCTTTTTTACCCTTTTTTCTTACCTTGTGGTTATTCTCCATTACCATCGTTGGTAATTCTTCCTTTTCTATTTTTACCCTTTTCTTGGGAAGCCATTATTCTTCCTTTTGCTACTGTGCTTCTTCTCCACACCAGCTTTGTCGGATAAGAAAAGTTCCATTGGTTTCAAGCAGTGCAAGGATTGCAGCCATAAGTTACCACTTTCTGATGGCCATGACTTATGTGTCTACTGTCTTAATATCTCCCACTTGACTGTAGATCCTCCGTGTGGGATTTGTAAAAACCTTCTCTGCCAGGACTCTCAACGAAAGGAAGAAAAAGTTAATTTTAAAAGGTCTCCTCAAGTCTCCTTTCTCTGAGGCTATTTCTGGGTTGGAGGGCTCACCCCCTCCTGTTAAACCCCACAAGAGGCATTCTTCTTCTTCATCGAAGTCACTCCCTTCTTCTCCCTCTGGAGATCGTAGGGAGTTGACTCACAAGAAGGTGAAATTGATTACTACTCCGGCGCTGCCACCTGTGACTCTGTCAGCTCCAGGCCCGGCACTGCCCCAAATGATCCTGACTACAGCCATGTCCCCTTTATCGATATCGTCACCGGAGTTCCCGGTGCAGACAACTACGGTTCCAACAGTTCAGTCGCAACCCTTAATGGCACCGTCAATACAGGTTCAGTCCCCTTCGGCACCGTTGGTACAGTCACCTTCGGCTCCAAGTATGACTCTTCTGTACTCCACAGCGCAGACTTTTTTGGCACCGACATGTACTTCGGTGCAGTCCTTCTTGGCACCATCCTTATTGCCGGTGCAGACACTTTCCACTACGACACCGTACTCTTCGGGGCAGACCTTTTCCTTTACGGAGCAGACACTTTCAACTGCTACAGCGATGACAACTTCGGCACAGACCTTTTCCACGCCATTTTCTTCGGTGCAGACTTCTTCGGCTCCGAGCTCATCACCTATTGAATTAGCAAGGACCATATATTCCCCTTCACTGGATCCTTTTGCAAGCAGTCAGTATAGTCCTTTCCTGGAAAGGCTAGAATTGCCATCAGCCTTCTTCATGAGGTAAACCAAGAGTCTTTCTGAGCAGGATGTGCTGTGGCTTGTTGACCAGTTGCTTTTCGCCAGAGGTCTCTCTCAACCACTGAAGTCCACGTTCCCTTATTCAGACGAGTGTATTTTGCCTCAACCACCAGCGTATACTCCTCCTTCGACTTCCACTCAAGTTTTGAAGTCTATTACTTGGATAGCAGCTTCCCTCCCTCCAACTCCAATAGTGGATCTCACTTTGGAACCAGAGTCGTCCTTGTGGCCTTCGGTGCACTGGGCATTGGGCTCTTCTCAGGCCAGTGGCTATGCCGTTGGGGAGGGCATTCCTGGCTCCATGCCGATTTTTTTCTATGGCAACTTCCAGGGATGCTCTCTGTCTTGCGGATCATGGTCCTCTTGAGACTCCTGGTCTGGGGGCGGACTCATTGGGGTGGGGTGTTACCCCGGTTCCGAGGTTGTCATGCTCTGTTATGGGCTTTCATCCCTTCTTGGGCAGGCCAGCCTTCCAGGCCATGGAGAGGGTGCTTTCCTCCACTGGCAAAGCTCATTTGTCGGAATCTTGTCCCCATCTGTGCCACAACTGCCACAAGCTTCAACTCCCGGACACCGGGCACAAGACCCTCAGGTCTCTCCTCCTCAGGAGACCCCCTCTTTACAGTCTTCCCCAGAACCTGCCACTGAGGAAGCATCCCGTAAAGCATCGTGTAAGAGGAAGCACATGGACTCCACTGAGGAGTCATTGACTGAAGATATGGATTTTGATGATAAGGAAGGGTCCCCATGGTCACCCTCTGATCATGTGTCCTTTGGTGACATCCTCATGATCCTTAGAGGGGTGATTGGAAGCCCTGTAAACCTTCCTCTGAGGAATCCATATTCCTGCAGGCTTTTCATGCCCAGCCCCCTACCTCCTGGGTTACCCCACCTGCCGATGAGCCCATCCAGCTCATCGTGCAGCGTGCATGGAAGGCTCCTGATACCATGGAAGCGATACCTGAGGACAGATAAAATATTATCGCCCCCCCCAATGAACACCCCTACTGGTCACGTGATCTTCCAGTAGAAACTATGGTGGTGGCAGCTGCTACTAAAAAGGATTTGGCAGAAGAGAGCCAAACTGTCCATCCGCCCAACAAAGAGTCCCGGGCGATTGACAGATTATGGAAGCATGTGTTTGCTTCATTGACCTTCGCTGTAAGATCTTTGAATTATTTGGCACATTTTACCAGGCTTCAGAGAGATCTTATCTACCAGCTCTCTGAAACCTTGGCAGGAGCTGTTTTTGACGAAGTCCATGATAATGTGGCTTCTCAGATAGCCACCCTTGTGTCCATTTCCAACTCTTCCATGCATCTTATTTCTCACGCAACAGAAGGGGCGGCTAGAGCAGTAGGTGCAGGTATAGTCGCCAGACGACATGCTTGGATGTACCTTTGTGACTTTGCGGACTCCTTTATGGCTTCCTTCATGAATGCCCCCATAGAGGCCGCTTCTTTGTTTGGCCCCAAAGTCAAGGATACTCTGGCACGGTGCAAACAAGATGGCAAGACCTTGTCTGCTGTCGGTGTCAGACACTCCACTCCTCAGTGATTCTATTCCAGAAAAAGCAGAAAGATCTGGCACAAGAAATCACAGGGTTTTTTCTGGGATGCACATGCCATGTTTACCCCTAGAGGCAGAGAGGGAAACTCCAATGGAAGACTCCCCTTTCGGGGCAGAGGAGGTCCACGAAACTAGGGTTCCAGAGATTCTTTCTCTGGCCAACCCTATCAGTGCTTCTGAAGCGTTGCCCGACTGCTCACCTCAGGAAGCGGTCTGGGGTCGTGTCTCCTTGTACCCCGCTGCCTGGCAAAAGATAACAACCAACTCTTGGGTACAGCGGATTATATCCAGAGGCTATCACATCCCCTTCCATCTTTGCCCAGTCTCATCAAGAGTGTTACCTGATGTTCCACCCAGTCAAAGGGAAACAGCAGCAGACAAAATCAAAAAGCTGATACAAAAAAAGAGTCATCCAGTTGGTCACCCCAGACCAGATAGGATCCACATTTTACTCAATGTTCTTTTTAGTGCCAAAAAAGACAGGGGACTGGAAACCAATTCTGGATCTCAGTACACTAAACAAATTTGTAAAAACAGAGAAATTCTGGATGGTCACAGTTCAGTCTATCCTTCCTATTTTGGAAGAAGATGATTGGATATGCTCTGTAGATCTTCAAGATGTGTATTACCACATAAAAATGGACAAACGCTCAAGAAGATACCTCTGCTTCCGTGTAGGAGCCAGTCACTACCAGTTTTGAGCCCTGCCCTTCGGTCTCTCTACAGCCCCCAGAGTGTTCACAAAATGAATGGCAGTGGTTATCACTCACTTTTGACTTCAAGGATTCCAGGCATTTCCATATCTAGACGACTGGCTCCTTACTGTCCCCACCAAGCGTCTACTGGAAGAAGCCCTGCAGTATACTCTCTTAACAGCGTGAACCCTGGGAATCACTATAAACTGGGAGATATCCAACACAATCCCAGCTCAGTCTTTGGAATTTATAGAGGTACTGTTGGACATGAGAAATTACACAACATCCCTTCCAGAACACAGACTTCAGAGAATAAGACAAGTTCAACCGCTGCTCTGTCACCACAAATCCCCAGCTCGATCTGTACTTCAACTACTGGGGTCAATGGCAGCTTTGATTACCATTGTTCCTCTCGCCAAATTCCACATGAGACTTCTTCAATGGCTACTTCTCACTCAGTGGTAACCTCTACAACATCCTTTGTCTTTTCAAATAAGTGTAATTCAGAGATGCAAGCAAGATTTACTCTGGTGGACGCCCTTTCAGCCCCCATCAACCGATAGCCACAGTGACCACGGATGCCTCCCTGATGGGGTGGGGGGGCTATGTCAGAGAAACTCGGTCCAAGGCACCTGGTCGGAGACAGAGGCTCTTTTGCATATCAATGTCCTGGAACTGAGGGCGTTGCAAGCATTTCACTCCATCCTTCCGTCAGGGACTATTGCGATCCAATCAGACAACATGTCAGTGGTCTGGTACATCAACAAACAAGGGGGCACCAGATCTTACCCGTTATGCCGAGAGGCCTTGAGAATATGGCAATGGGTGATAGCTCACAACTGCTTTCTGACTGCAACGCACATTCCCGGGAGCTCCAACGTGATAGCAGACAAATTGAGCAGGTGCATTCTACAACCTCACGAGTGGTCTCTCAATCCTTTGACAGCGGCAAAAATCTTCAACCGCTGGGGCCAGCCTTGCTGCAACCTATTTCTACAAGTGCAGTAACTACTTTGCCCTGATCCCCCCTTGGGGACAGTCACCAAGGAATGCTCTAGTCCACGCTTGGCCTTCGGGGTTTCTTTATGCCTATCCTCCTCTCCCCCTCATCTCCCAATTTCTAAAGAAAGCACAACGGTTGAAGAGCAAAGTGATCCTCATTGCTCCATATTGGCCTGGACAAGTCTGGTTTCCCTTCCTCTGGGCTCACCTGCTAGATCAACCATGGATCCTCAATCCATCCCCAACGTTGATCTCCCATCTGCAGAGTCTGATTCACCCCAATCTATCAAATCTGAAACTGACAGCTTGGTTTCTGCACTTCTGTGATTGCCAGGCATGAAAACCTTACGTCCCCTGTGTGCAATATTCTTATTGCATCTCATAAATCGTCCACCAGACTAATCTATCTTAACAAATGGAAGAGGTTCTCCCTATGGGCAGCAGATAAGCAAATAGACCCCTTGTCAGCCTTGGTCTCGGTGGTATTGGATTACTTATCCCATCTTTTCCACTCTGGAATGTCTGCCTCTACTGTCCGTGTACATTTAGCTGCCATCTCAAATTTTCATATTGGTTTTCAAGATTCTTCACTTATGTCACACAGACTCTGTAAGGCTTTCTTGAAAGGGGTTATCCACCTAAAACCTCCCTTTAGAGAACCCGTACAACCTTGGGATTTGGCTTTGGTTCTGCAAGCTTTAACAGCTCCACCCTTTGAACCTGCGTCTTTTTGTGATGTAAGATATCTCTTGGAAAACTTTGTTTCTGATTGCAATCACATCGGCCAGGAGATTGTCAGAACTTCAGGCCTTATGCATCAAACCTTCCTATCTTATCTTCCATAAGGATAGGATATCACTGAGAACCAGTTTCTACCTTTTTACCAAAAGTGGTGTCAGAGCAATCTGTCAACCAGTCTATTGATCTCCCAGTGTTCTTTCCTAACCATTCTAACAAGGGAGAGTGTTGTCTGCACTCCTTGGATGTTCATAGGCAAATACGATTTTATCTGGACAGAGCAAAATCTATCCGTAAATCAGACCAACTGTTTCTGGCTTTTTCTGGACCTAGACGGGGTCATCCTGTATCAAAAGTTACTTTGGCTTCATGGTTGAGAAATTGTATCACCTTTATCTACAACAAAAACAATCTCACCTTGCCTCATAGAGTCAAAGCTCATTATACACGATCTGTGGCAACTTCAGCAGCTTTCCATGCTAAGGCTTCCCTCAGTGATATTTGGTCAGCTGCGACTTGGGCCAAACCTCATACCTTTATTCTTCATTACAAATTGGACTTGGCCTCCAGAGGTAGAGCTTCCTTTGGCTCCATGGTGCTCAGGAATGTCCTTCCATGAGGGCCACCCAGGAATACAGGTAGCTGGGGGCTCTGTCCCATCAGTAAGGAATGAATGAAGATCAACAACATCAGATAAAGAAGTTATGTCTTACCATACCACTCCATCTATGTTGTTGATATTCGTTCATTCATTACTTCCCACCCTCCATCCCCCTTCCAGACGTTCTTGGTTGATCTCATGTACTCCTTTCTTGTAGGTCTGTTATGACCAGAGGTAGCCTCTACTTTTATCTATCAACTTGCAAACTCAATCTGAGGTAACAGGGAGCAGAGCATTCTGGGTAGGACTTGGCTCAAGAGTTTTTGGCTGATGCGAGCTTGATATTGGCTGGCTCGGTTCCGAGGACAGAACTGATAACCCATCAGTAATGAATGAGCGAAGATCAGCAACACAGATGGAACGTTATGGTAAGACATAACTTCTTTTTTCTCATTCAAGCTGCTTTCTTGCTATAAATGAATTCTTTCTCCCATTGGTGCAAAACCAAATTGGCATATGTGTTGGCCATGGGAGTTCCCATGCTCACACCTGTTATTTGTAGATAAGGTTAGCCATCAAACAGAAAAATATTTTTTGTTAATAGTATATCCAGTAACTGACAGATATTTTCAGTTTCCATGGCTGACATACCTACTTCGAGGTTTAGAAAACTATAATCATTGGGTATTACAGTGAATAGTGAATTTATATCTAAAGTGACAAATAGAAAGTTCTCATGACCGTTGTTCACAAACCATTCTCTTAAGTTTATCAAAAAGTCATTTGTATCTCATATAAAACTCTTGACACCATGGGAGAAACTTACTTAACAGTTTTGAAGATAAAAAGAGACAGGTTCTGTGATCCATCCCCTTCCTGAGACAATAGGTCTCATGGCCAGATAGACCAAAGATTTATGTACTTTCTGAATACCATAAATCTGTAGTGTTATCTGGTAGGAAACAGTAAAGAAGTTAAACAAATCAACAGTTAATCATTATTCAATTGCTTATCATAGAGCAACATATTAAATTCTGTAATATACTTTTTGACACCCAAAAAACTTATTTTTCTAAAAGTATTTGCATGCTGCAAAAATTCATCCATTGTAATCATGTAATCTAATCTATTCATAATCACTGTTGCCCCTCCTTTATCAGCTTGTTTAATAATTATATGGTTATTCTTCTACAGTTAAGTGCCTCATTTTCATCAAATGTTAGATTATAATACTTTTTTCTCACTTTACTAGCATAAAGCTCTCTTATTTCTCATTCACAGACTTCATGAAAAGCTAATACAACTGGATAACTAACAGGCACAAACAGACTTGACTTTCTACATAATTCTCTATCATCAGGCTGGACTTCCTTGAAAATGAGTTTAAGGTTAAGATTTCTAGTGAAAATCTTTGTCTGTTATTTCACTGACAATATAATCTGAGGAACTGGGTATAATTTAAGCCCTTTTTTTATTAGTGATACTTGTGCGGATTATAGTTCATAGTCAGATAAATTAACAATACCATCTGTTATGCTCATCATTGATGTATGTTCTTGCTTTGAAAGAATGGACTCCTGTTTTTTCGTTTGGTCCCATTCACAGGATTGCTCATTTGCCATTGTAAAGAATGCCCCCTCAATTGATTCCGCTGGTGTACTTCTACCTTCTCTGGTAGATTCAGCTGAAAAGAAGCCACCTTTTTTGAAAAAAACAATTGCGAGTTATTAGTGGCAGCAGATATGCCCTTCTGTTGGTTATCATTTAGGGAAGTTGACGGCGTAGATGTTGATGATTCAATGCCATTCTCTAAAGGCTGGTGAAATGTTGCTCCCATAACCATTGTGAGCTGTTGTGAAACATCCAGTAAGGTTGAAGAGGCGTTATTTTCTGCTTGCCACAATAGGTCCAGTGGAGGAACTCTTCTTCCTATACTCAGTATGACTAAGTCTTTGGTTGCTGTCGTATTCTCCATGGTGATAGTATCCAGTTGATACATTGTGCCTTTGGATGTATGTTGTGATTTATTAAAATTTTCAACTTTTGGCCAAGAAAAGATATGACCATGTTTAAAATCATTCATATCTCTCAGTAATTTAAGGCTCTTGTTAGCTTCTAGCTTACCCTCCAAACATTGCAACCTATCTAATATTTGTTGGTAAATACTTAATGAGCTCTTAAAAGATGATGTATTAGTGAGCTCAGTCTCAGTCTTAACAATTTCATCCACTAACTCAGATTCAGTATCAGTAAAGAAGTCATTCATTAATATGTAGTCTGCACTTAGTCTCAAATTCATTTGTTGCCATTTTTTTTAATAATTCGGGGTACGTGTTTGCATATGACGGCATCTTCAAAACAGTTAAATCCCGTGTAACAATGCAAAGCTCCAGATAAGCTTTAAAGCTTAGCCTCTGCCACTGGAGCTTCTTATAGGACTGCACTTTCTACTTCAAAACAGTAAGAACTTTTTCAAAATCATCTGTAACCTGGTCGGTGGCTTCCACAGACATTGAGACAGTGGACAGTGCAGATAATAAAGGATTACCTTCTCTAGACAAAAGATGTTGTAAGGAAAGACTCTTAGAAGACTGAAATGATTTGTTATTCTCTCCTTCCATAACGCTGACTGTGACCAAATTAATCTTAAGGCAATTAAGCGCCCACAACACAACCAAGATAAAAAATGTACGCAAAAAGTTAATGCAGTGGTAGACAAGAAGTTGGAAGGCACAAAATCACAAAACCTCGTATCCAGCTTCAAGAACACCAGTAGTACCAAAAACATGATTTATTGCAGCAAAGCTTTTGGGAAACAACCCTTCCTCAGTGCTAATGCAATACAATGTAACTACACATTTTAAATAGAAATACTTCTGAAATCATGTGATCACAGTCAGCAAATAATCATAATCAATAAATCAATTAAAAACATAAAAGCATAAAAGAAAAACCTTTAAAGAAAAAACATTTTAAAATTCAAATTAAGGTACTGTTTAAAAGCACGTATAACCATAAACATATAAATATATGTGTGTGTAATCATACACCAATAATAATAATTGTTTTATCATTTTCTTTTTGTCATTGTTAAAAGCAGGAAGCAACAGCATAGAAAAACAACTATTTTAATATTTATTTAACTGCATTTGTTTCTTAAGTAAAACAGGTCTAATACTAACAGTATTATTCAACCCTGCTCGTGAGTCTGCCTGCAGCCTAACAATCTAGTTATATTTTTTTATTTTCTATTACATTATTAATATCTCCACCTTTAGCTTGTCTAAAAATCGACTCAATTACTCTAAATTTAAACTGATGTTCAGAGCCCATGTCTAAAATATGCCTACTTAGAGCATTTAATTGTACCTGCCTACATATGTCTGATTTGTGTTCAATTGTTCGCCCTTTTACTTTCCTAGTACTCTTTCCCACATAGAAAGATGGACATCTTACGCAGTTCACTAAGTAGACAACATGCGTTGTATTGCAAGTAGCCTTATGGTGAAAAACGAAGGCTTTCTTTGTTACTGGATGGACAAATATATTGTTTGAAAGAATATCTGCACAACAACTACAATTCTGACATGGGAAAGTACCTGCTTTATGTGAAATATGATTACTATTGTATGATTTAAAGTCCTTATAGCACAGCCTCCTTTTCAGGTTATTAGAATTTCTATAGGTAAAACTTGGTTCTTCATCCAATATTTGTTTTAGAATTGATTTCAGAAGTATTTCTATTTAAAATATGTAGTTACATTGTATTGTATTAGTACTGAGGAAGGGTTGTTTCCCAAAAAGCTTTGCTGCAATAAATCGTGTTTTTGGTACTATTCGAGTTCTTGAAGCTGGATACTTGGGTTTTGTGAAATGTTTATATGATTCCAGAAAAATATGAAATGGAAATTGTGCGAATGGTGATCTGATGTTTTCTTTTCCCTGTGGGATCTATTTGTGAGTTGTAGGATCTGACTCTGATCCAGCACTGTCCATATACCAAAGACTTCAGTCCCCAAGCTCCACCTCCTCTACCCATAATAGCTTGCCCTACTAGGATTGCCTCAGATCTAGTTTGCCACCTTCCCGCAGCTTGATCTTGAGCTCCATTGGGGTGTATCCTTTTCAAGTGCTTGTCAACTATATCTTTCTTTTCCTTTCCTCCACATTAATGTTTATTAGTCATTGGTAGTGGGGTTTTTTTGTAAGTATAGGTTAAGGTAGTGTACGTTTGGTAGGTTAGGTTTAGGTGGTGTGTTTTTCGTTTGCAGGCGTTTCCCACCATGCATGCTTTAGGTCTTGTCATTGGGTCTATATCAAAAAAACGAAGAGGCATTTAATTGAACACCTTTTCGGTGACACATAAAGAGCGAACGCACTAAAGCTCGAACGCTCAAAACAGCGATTTCTTTCCCTAAGAAAGAAATCGCTAGCACACACACACACACACACACACACACACACACACACACACACACACACACACACACACTTTCAAACATAACGTGGGGGGCTTCACCCCCTACACCCCCCTAACTAAATATACCAACTCCAAGATCGCACTACAGTGGGGAAAGGGGCAAACACACGGGGATGGCCAAGTGATTTCTTTCCCAGGGAAAGAAATTACTGTTTTGAGCGTTTGCGCTTTAGTGAGTTTGCTCTTTGTGTGTTGACAAAGAGGTGTTCGATTAAACGCCTCTTTGGTCTTTTGATATAGACCCTTGTCATTATTGTGGGGTTTTTTATACTTAGTAGTATAGTATGTCTGCTGGTATGTAGTTTTATAGGTAGAGTGGATTTCCAGTCTGGTATGGATAAGGGCTTCAAGAAGTACGTGGTGTGCGGATGCAAGCTTCCTTCTCAAGATGTGCATGACCAGTGCATTTATTGTCTTAGGGCCACTCACCTTGACTCACAATTTTGGCACCCAAGTTGTGAATGAAAGGAGGGCCAAGTTGGTCCTCAAGAGTCTGTTGCCAGCCGGTTATTCTTCCTCCTATTCTGCCCTGACTGGTAAAGTTGATAAAGGAGACCAGGGTTGTAAGGAATAATCTAAGGACTCTAAACCTTTGAAAGTGGACTGAAAACGATCAGCTTCCTCTTCGTATTGTCCACAGGATATGAAGACCCAAGATCTTTGGCTCTTTTGGCGACATCAGCACTGTCATTGGATCCAACAACTTGGACCCGATCTCCCACAGAAGCAGCTATGGGGAAGGCTGCTTCTCCTATGCTCAGTATCTGGAGTCCTTTCCTGTTGAAAGGAGCTGTGTTGAGCAGGATGTATTCACCCTTCTCCCCATGTAATCCATGAAAGTCTTCTCCAGTGTCATTTCCTTCTCCATCCCAGATCTGAGCCTCTTCAATTTGGGTCCGATCCTCAGAGCTATCAACTAGCAGGTGAGCCTCCAAGCATCTATCTGTGGCTTTTTTGGCTCAGTTGATCCTATTGGTTGGGAATTTAAGACCTGCTGACTTGGAGCAGGTGATGCTGTCCTTCCTGTAAACCCAGGTGGTACTGTTAGGACTGATCCCTTTGGTTTCGGGTCCTCAACCTGAGTTTTCAGCTCCATCAAGCTTATTTTCAACCTCGGGCCCTATGGCTTTGAGGTTATTGGAGCTGGTTGCCTTACCACCCCTATGGTCAGATCCAACAGCTTTGCCAATATCATCTCCTAGCCCTACCTTGGTTTCCTTGACTCTGGTAGTGTTGGAGCTGAGAGGAACCCGAGGCTGAAAGAAATGGGGGTTTCTGGGTTGGGGTCCATGCTTTGGGTTTCAGAGTTGTCCCTCCTGCTCAGTACCTCTGCTGTTGATAGTGCAACGCCGAACTTGGCACCAGGGCAGGCAGGAGCGGCTCTATCTGGTCTGGTCTATCTTTTGCATATTTGGATCCTAGAAGTGCGAACTCCAGGGTGCCAGGTTCAACCTCTGCCTTTAATGTCATAGAGATGATGATGTCCTTCTGTTCACTTGCTGCAGTATTCTTAACCTCAGGAATTTCACACCTGAAGGTGATCTGACGTAGGCCAGTATACAAAAGTCTAATACTACAATAAGGGTATGTAGGCTGCAGTCAGACGTAGGCCATAAAAGCACTGCACACACATGCCATCCTCAGAACTTTTTCTACCCCCAGCCAGAACTCCATTCTGACAATCAAATTGATTATTTCAGTGCTTGCGACTTCAGAGTTTACAAGATAAGTGACCCATTGGGGAATATTTTCTGTTACTACTGTTTTGGTTATGTCATCCAAGAAGAGCAAAAGCCAGTGTGGAGGACAAATTCCACATAAGGGCAGCTATTCACAGTGTCTCTTTTGTTTAGGGCCTAACCACAACCACAAGTCCCGTAACACATTCCTTCAGACCTAAGACCCTTAGAAGCAGGCTGTCTTCTCTTGCTATTTATGTAGAGAACCAATAGCTTAAGTTGTTAGTTAAGAGTATGGAGGGTACCTCAGTGTCTCATGCTGAGCCAGTGAAACACAAGGCCAAGAAACCTCGGCCTGCAGCTTCCACTGCACCTCCACCATCAGGCGTTTCTCCCAAGGTGCTTGTCAACCCAGAAGCATGTCCGACTTCAGGCATGGACTCACAGGCCAAGCCCAGTTTTGAGGCCACCTTGACTTCAGCCACAACCACATCTTTGGAGGTTGAACAGGTTGAATCAGGACATCATGAGAAGCCTAGGCTTGGAAGTACTCAGAGTCGTAAGTGGGTACCTCATACTCAAGTAAGGGAAGAGACTGAGTCAGAATCTTTTGAATGCAGACTTTCATCTGGTCCTCTGATGTTGCATAGGATCGTTTCTCCTGAAAAGAAAAAACAAAAAAACTAAGCATTTTCCCCCTGCCAGAGAGGCCTCTGCAGACTGGCAGGCTTTTCTCAAAGCTTGTTTCAGGCCTTCATGGCACTCAAGCCACCTTCCTCTCGGCCTGCTCCTACAACTGCTCCCCAATCTTCTCAAAAAAGGATTAGGGACAAAGACTTATCTGATGAATTCTCCTTTGATGAAGAGGAATCTTTGGATTATTCTACACAAATTCCCTTTCCCCGGGAATACGTTTCCCCTGAAGAGGAGTCGGTCGGTGCTGACTCCCCAGTGGAAGTGATGTCTTTTAGTGGAATTCTCCTGAAAATGGGAGAACACTTTAAGTGGGACACATCCCCAGAAAAGATACTACCAACTTCTACAAGCTGATTCCCTCGCCCCTCTGCAGTTCCACCAGTACATTCTGCATTTCTGGATGACTTTCACAATGCTTCACAAACCCCAGACTCCCAGGCCCCAGCTCTAAGTAGCCAGACCACTTCTACAAGGTCCCTGAGGATTGTAAATTCCTCTTTAGTTTTCCTGCTGCAGACCCAGCAGTCATTTCTGTAGCTACAGACAAACCATCTAGGATGCTTCTCTCTAACACCTTTCTCCCATCAGACAAAGAAGGTCGAATCCTTGAGAGACTGGGTAAAAAGGCCTGTACTTCAACCACTTTGGCTTTCAGGGCCATCAATTATCTGACACATAAGATTAAGTACTCCTTAGAGCTTTTGTCTCAGGAATGTAGTGCCATTGCAGATCTTCCAGATTCAGAAGGAAAAGCCTTGGCTCTGTCTATCCTGGGAGCTTCCTCCCAAGTGGCAAGACATTCCATTAAATGCAGGTATGATGCTGTAGAGGCTTGTGCCAGGGCAGTTGCTACTGAGTCAGATTTTCCTGGCTCAGGTTGCAGCCCATCCAGGATGACTTCAAATCTAAATTAATGGATGCACTATTGGACAATTCCACCTTATTTAGTAAGGCAGCATCCTCTCTATTTAAGTCCCTACAGGAAAAAAACAAGGAACTCAAGGAGTTGAAACACATCCTAGTTTCTCCTCTGCCCAGGTTTCTTAGGAATTTCCCATCTAAGCCTGTTTCATCTGTAGCCGCTCCCAGCAGTCCTCCAGTAATTGTTCCAGAGGAGGCACACAGCCATGCTCACAACAAAGGCCATCCTTTCCTGACAAAGCAGAGAGTCTGTGAATCCCCTGTAGATGTCTTCCTTTCCCCTCTTTCCCTTCACCTTTCAAACTCTCACATGTCTGGAAAAGCATCACCCAAGCCATCTGTGTTCTTTCCATAATCAAAAAAGGATAGTTCATGGTTTGGCACTCCACACCCAACTTCATGGGCATCCCTCAACCCCCCCCCCCCCAAGAGCAGCTTCCCCTCTTCCCAGAGCTCATTTGGGAGCTTTGGCAACAGAGCTCCATTAAAAAAGGTTCTTCAAACCTCAAGAAGGAAAGGCTTTTATTCAAGAATGTTCTTAGTGTCCAGAAAAGATGGCCCCTGGAGACCAATCCTGGATGTATCCCACCTCAACACCTTCTTAAAGGTTCATACCTTCAGAATGTTGACACTTCACACTCTATTTCCTCTTATCCTTCCACAAGGATACATGGCACCCCTAGATATAAAAGATGCTTACCTTCACATCCCCATTCACCCCATGTTCTGGAAATTCTTACATGCTTCTGTGGGTTCATGGCATTTTCAATTCTCTGCCCTGCCCTTTGGTCTTTCTACAGTATCGAGGGTATTCACAAAATGCCTGGCTCCAGTGATTGCACATTGCAGGCTCCTGGGCTTCCAGATTTTTCCATACCTGGACAACCTGCTCTTATAGGCCCCAACTTCCCACACTCTACTCCAAAACCTGGAGACCACAATTTCCCTCCTAGAAAAACTGGGATTCACCATCAAATACAGAAAATCACTCCTCATCCCTTCACAGGACCACATTTTCTTGGGTTATTGAATCTAGACAGACATAATGAAAGTGTCACTTCCACCTCAGAAGGTACAGGACCATCAGTCCTTCTTTCACTCCCTTCTCCCTTGAACTCACATCACGGCCACAGAGCTCCTCAGGGTGCTGGGATTCATGGCTTCAAACATTCCCATGGTACCGATGGCAAAACTCCACATGAGGAAATTCCAGTGGTTCCTCAGATCGATGTGGACCCAGCATTCTCACCCACTAGAATACAAAGTCCCCCTAATTCCTTGCCTAAGGAGGGAGCTGCTCTGGTGGATCCAACAGATAGACCTAAATCCAGCACTACCCCTGCATCCTCTTACCCCAGTCTTAGAACTCTACACATATGCATCAGACATGGGCTGGGGAGTGGCCTTGGGTAAATTCACAGTTCAGGCAATTTGGTCTCCCTCCCAAAAAAACAGAACACATCAACATCAGGGAAATGCGAGCATTGCTACTAGCTCAACAAGCATTTCACTCTGTTCTTTGCCAGGACTTCTACAACTGTTCACAGACAACATGAAAGTCCTCTAGTATGTGAACAAGTGGGGGGGGGGGATCCGAGTTCCTTTGCAGGTTGGCTCTTCTGGTATGGGAATTTCTTGCCCAGTACCACATGACTCTTTAGGCAGTGAGCATTCCGTCAAACTAGAGTCTCATCGCGTGGTTGGGGGTTGGCATAATGGTTAAGGTGGTTACCTTACAAACACAAGGCGCAGGGTTTGATTCTCACATGAGGTAATTGGCTAGGCGTAAAATGGCCCGCAAGGGCAATTAGCCTAGTACTTATTCTATGAACTTCTAAGAACTATGAATTAATACATAACAGGGACGTGTGCCTGGACATAGTCCACCAATGGAGTATTCCTCAAATAGACTTATTTACCTCCCCTCTGAACAATCAACTTCCACAATTTTGTGCCAGAGTCCCAAGTCCTCTGGTTTGGAAGGTAGATACCCTCTGCTTTTCTGGGAAGGGGATGTGTCTGTATGCATTCCCTCCCCTTCCTCTAATATCAAAGGTCCTGTTTGAGATTTGGCAGGACCAACCAAAAATCTTCCTGGCTACTTCTTTTAGGCCAAGACAGCACTGGTTCCCTCTCCTTCTACGTTTAGCCAAGGGCCATCATCACAAGTTAAACCACAGTGTGGACCTACTCACACAGAACAAAGGATCCCTGATACAATGCTACAGCTGACACTGTGGGTGATAGGATTCTAATCCCTTTCAGATACCTTTTCTCAGGGGACATGCTCAGGGTTTTGCAGGAGGCCAGAAAACCTAATATCAGAAAGTCTTGCGTTTCCAAGTGGAAAATATTTTCACTCTGGTGTCTCTCTAAGAACCAAGACCCACTGACAGTGGGAATCCCAGTGGTTCTGTCTTAGTTGTGTGAATTGCTCTGTGGTGGGTTGGCTTACTCTTCTGTCAAGGCACACGTCAGCTATTTCTGCTTGCCTGCTTCTGTCTTCCAGATTTCAGGTGAAGCAATTCCTTAAAAGCGTCCTCCACATTAGGCCTCACAGGAAACCTATTCCTCATTCTTAGGACCTTAATTTTGTTCTAGAAAAACTGACCCTGGTCCCCTTTGAGCCTGCATCTTCAGCCTCCCTCAAACATTGCTCTTGGAAACCTGTTTTACTAGTGACCTTGACTTCAGCCAGAAGGGTGTCGGAGCTACAAGTCCTTATGGGTGGTGCCCTCTTTCTTGGTCTTTTGATAAGGACAGGGTATCCGTAAGAGCAAATCCTTCCTTTATGCTAAAAGTGGTTAATGAGTTATCCCTTAACCAGATCATTCAATTACCTACCTTCTTCCCTTCTCCCCAATCCTTCTCCCCAAACCTACAATGAGAAGGTACTACACTCCTTAGATGTACACAGACAACTTAGGTTTTACCTTGACAAGATTAAAGCTATCAGAAAATCTGATCAGCTATTTGTGAACTTTCATCCCAGGCCTCTGAGTTTACCCATTTCCAATCAGAATATTTTTTCTTGGATTATAAAGACTGTTTGCCTTTGTTACACACTCCATGGAAAGAGCCTATCTTCATCCATGAAGGCCCACCCTTCCAGAGCTTTGGCTTCCTCTGAAGCATTCTTCAAGGACTTAGATAACAGCGTCATCCCTGAAGCAGCCACCTGGTCTTCTATTCATACCTTTACCAAACACTATAAACTGGATAGCATCTCCAGATCCAGAGCTGGATTTGCTAAAGTCATCTTACATAGCTTCATTGAGAGCTCATCTGCTCCTCCCTCCTCCATTCCTTTTTGAGCTTTGGCACTCTCCCTCAGGTTAAGAATACTGCAGCAGGTGAAGAGTAGGTCTTAGAATAGTTGTGTAAAATCTTACCATAACCATGGATGTCCTTCTCTTCACTGCTGCAGTATTCTGTCCCACCCTCCTTCCCCCCAGTATGTTGTTTTGCTTGGATGTACTGACCTTTTATATCCTTAGTCTGGCATTCCTCCTGGGGCATTCAGTTCGGAGGATGGTTCGTACGTACATCACTTTTATGGCCTACGTCCGACTGCATCCTACATGCAATGTCCCATGTACCCTACAGTAGTTTAAGACTTTTGCATACTGGCCGACATTGGACCACCTTCAGGCGGGAGATCTCTGAGGTTAAGAATACTTCAGCAGTGAAGTGAAGGACATCTATGGTTATGGTAAGATATTATACAACTGTTCTTTCTTCCCTCAGGGAATGGAGTGGTTGGTGCTAACTGGTATTCTTCATTCTTCAATGTCTCATCTTGTAGCCATACATCAGTTTGCTCCAGGACAGCCCTCTTCTGTTGGTCTACAATCTGTTCTATACTCAGAGCCCCCTGCCTCTTTTGCTTTCCCCCTGGATTCCCCAGGGCGGGAAGTTTCTGGCAAGAGGTGGTGCAGGAGGAAGCACCTGTATTCTCCAGAGGAATCCCTCACCAAAGATACTAACCTCGATGGAGGAGAGGGGGGTCCCCTAAACTCCCCTGCAATGGCACCTCTGCTGGTGATCTTTTGGAGGTGCTGAGCCAGTGCAGGGGTTGGACTGCCAAAGCCCAGTCTCCAGAAGAGTCTGTATTTTTGTAGGCCTTCGTGGTGGGCCCATCCATGTTTTGGGTGGTCCCCCCTCCAGACATGCTTATTGATTTGGTGTCCTGGAGGGTATGGAAGTAGCCTGATACAGTGGAACCATTTACAAAGAAACCAGATAAGATACTGGACCCTCCCAAGGACTGGCAACACTGGAGTAAGGGTCCTGCCATTGATACTATTGTGTTGGTGGTCACTAAGAAGGGCATCTTGGAAAAGAGTTCATCAGTTCATCCTCTGAATAGGGAGTCTCACGCATTGAACTGGTTAGATAAGCACTCCCATGCCTCAGCCACATTCACACTGAGAATGTTAAACTACCTGACTCATTTAATGATACTTCAGTGGGACATTGTGTTGGAAGTGTCAAGAGTAGTTAAGACATAACAAACTCTGGAGTCTCAAAAGAGACTGTAGACTCAGTTATCCACCTTTCAGTGTATCGCTAAAGTTTCTATGCATCTGCTTTCTAATATGGCTCATGGCACATCCCAAGCTGATGGTGCCATCATTGCCATACATTGCTATGCTTGAATGAGATTGTGTAATTTTGCAGACTGCTTCAAGGTGTTCTTTATGAATGCCCCCATGATGGCTCTTCACTTTTTAGGTCTAAGGTTAAGAATACCTTGACCAGGAGCGAGCAGGATGGAAAGATGCTGTCTGCTGTTAGAATCCATTTTCCTATCTGTCAGTGAACCTTCTCTTGGAACTAGAAAGGGGAAAATATCTATTCTTTCGAAAAGCATAGTAGCCTTTTCAGGAAGCTTCTGCGGACATCTGCCCCCACAGCAGGGGTGATGACCACAATGGGCACTGCCCACATGGCAGGGATGGTCTGCAGAACCAGGGCTTCTGCAGAGCTTTTTCCAGGAGACCATTTCAGTGATCCTGATGGGTTGTTCAACTATTTGACTTTGGAGGAGTCATTTGGCTCTGCACCCAAAAGCTTGGGAGGCCATCACCTTGGACGCATGGGTGTTAAGAGTGATATCCAGTGATTACACAATTCCATTTTTAGATATACAGAAGGTAAATCTCAAACATTTTCCAGGCACGCTGCTCCATCAGAGAAAGGATGCAGCCATTGAAATCAGAAGCTGTTAGTAAACTGAGTCATCCAAGAGGTCCCATCGGACCATAGTGGATCAGGGGTCTATTTACGGTTCTTTTTAGCTCTAAGAAAGAAAAAGAACCTCAGGCCAATTTTGGCTTTGAGCAGGATGGATCGCTTTGCAAAACAGATCAAGTTCCAGATGGTCACTGTGCCATCCATTCTGTCTCTCTTGAGGAAGGACAACTGAATGAGCTTGATCAATCTCAAGGATGCCTGCCATCATATAAAGATAGCAAGACATTCCAGGAAGTTTCTGTGCTTCTGGGTGGGGGCCATTCATTATCATTTCAGAGTGCATGGCAGTCATAGCAGCCTGACCCAGACTGCTGGGGTTCTAGGTCTTCCCTTACCTGGATGATTGGTGTCTAACCGGCTCTACAAAAGCATCGATAGTCAGGGCCAGGAACACCTTTCTGCAGCTGTGCTGTTCTGTGGATATCATGGTGAGCTATCAAAAGTCCAGTCTTCACCCCATTCAGACACTAGAATTCATAGGTTGTCATTTGGACATAGTCTCAAATTGCAAAACGTCCAGCTTCAAGGGTATCTATCTTTCAGTGTCAAGCCATTTCTTGGCTGTCTTACAGAAGCCTCTTGTGTCGCTAGTTCTCAAGCTGTTAGGGCACATGGCAGCCACCATCTGTATGCGGGGTCTGCAGTGGACACTTGCAGTACAGTGGTCTTTCTTGTCTTATCCAATGGTGTTTCCCATTATGGTGACAAATGTGTCAAGATCAAATCAGGTAATGGTTGGAGTCTCCCCTTGTGTCCACCAGGAGACAGTTTGTCCATCCCCCCTTTTCTAGGTACGTTCATGATCAGCACTTCTCTTTTAGGATAGAGGGCATTTTTAAGGGAAGATTATCCAAGGGACCAGGTCCACGACCAAGGCCAATCTTCACATCAGCGTCTTTGAAATGAGAGCCGTCCTCTTTAAGTTGCAGGGTTTTCAGAACTGTCCTCCTAAGGTGTGAGCTCAGTTCAGACAGACGGACAGTATGTCTGTTGTCTGGTATCTGAACAAACAGGGAGGAACCGGAACTTACCTCCTTTGTCAGGAGACCATGAGGGATTAGCAGTGGATGATTTTGTCTCAGCGGTTCCTGTTTGCCATGCATATTCAAGGGAAGTCCAACATTTTCAAGTATAGCCTGAGCAGGAGTATGCTCGGACTTTTCGGTGCTGGGGCATTCTGTTTTGTAACCGCTTTGCTTCTCCATCCAACACCAAGTTCAGTGGCTATTATGCCTTAATTCCTCCTCAGAAACAGTCACCCAGGGACACTGTTTTGTATGCTTGGCCTCCAGGTGTCCTGTACGCTTATCCTCTGACCCTGTTGATAATAAAGTATCTCCAGAAGACTGTCCAGTGTAGAGCGACCGTGACCCTCATTGCTCCTTTTTGGCCTCATCTGGGGTGATTCCTCTGTCTTTAACCTGTTCTGATGTATCTTCCTTGGGTCCTGGATCCTATTCCAGATCTGATTTCTTACCGGACAGGCTTGGATATACCTGACCTTCAGATGCTGAGGTTAACTGCATCATTTCTCCACTTCCCCTGATAGCCAGAAATCCCAAGTTTTCAGACAGAGTAGTGCAAATTTTGTCCTCATCTCAGAAGGTTATTACATGTAAAATATATGCTAATAATTGAAAATGTTTCACTCTTTGGGCTAATTCTAAAAGTTTATATCCTTTCTCAGCTCCTTTGGAAGTAATTCTGGACTTTGTGAACTTTCTTGCTGACTTATTTCACTCAGGATCCAGTTATTCTACTATTAAGGTACAGCTGCATCTATTTTCACCTTTTATATTGGCAGAAATAATATTGGTGGCTCTGAAAATTACAAAGGGCTTTTTCAAGGTATCCTTTTTGTTGCGCCCTCTAGTCGGGGATCCTATTCCACCATGACATGCTTTTTATGCTTCAAGTGCTTGCTGTTTGCACCATCAGCCACGGTTGACTTAAGTAGTTGTTTTGGAAGACCTCATTCTTGGTGGCTGTTACTTCAGGCATGCATCAGATCTGCAAGTCCTGTCCTGGGTCCTCCGTATTTGGGTTTTCATAAAGATAGGTCGTCTCTCCAAATGGATCCTACTTTTATGCCAAAGGTGGCAATGGAGAACAATTTGAATCAGACCATTCACTTTTGCTAGTGCTTTTTTTTTTGCAATAATGGAGAATATTTATTGCATTGTCTCGACATCCATCGACAATCAAGACTTTATTTGGACAGAACCAAATCTTTCAGAAAGTCTAATCAGTTGTCTGGTTGGATACACTAGTGTCTAATGTTACTCTGTCCAAGTGACTATCTGATTGTATTTCGTTTGGGTATAGCTTGAAAGAGAAGTCCTTGACCTGTAAACCAAAATGTCATTCTACTAGAGCTATGGCTACCTCTACTGCTTTTTACAACAGATCTGCTTTGGATGATGTTTGTGCTGCTGCTTCTTGGGTGCTTCTTCATACTTTTGTGTCCCACTACAAATTGAATATTCAGTCGAGGTCTAGAACCTTTTTGGTTCCGCCATATGGAGGAATGTGCTTTGGTAGGACCTCCGTAGGGTTTTATATAGCTGGGGACTCTGTCCCACAGATTGAACCCAGACAGAACAGACAACATTGGATGTGAAAGTTATGTACCCACCATAACAATAGGTCTGTGTTATCTCTATCCATCTGGTTCAGCCTTCCACCCCACCTTCCCTTTTTAGTGTGTATCTTGATCATGAGTCAGCTGAGTTGGGGAGGATCATGCGTCATCACCCTTTTGGGGTCCTTAGTGTTTTATTTTGGGTTTAAGTGGTGGAAGCCTTTGCCAAGAGGTGGAATCTCAATCTCAGCTAATCCTAGTAGGGCAGGTATTATGGGTAGAAGAAGTGGAGCTCAAAGACTGAAGTGTTTGAGATATGGCCGGTCACGGATCTGAGTCGGATCTGATAATTCACAGTTTGAACCAAACAGAAAGAGACAACACAGATCAGTTATTACGGTTAGTACATAACTTTTATTTTTCTTTCTTAAGGGGTTCAAGATTAAACCTGGTGAAAAGAGATGAGTGAAGATGAAGGGGAATTGGGGTTATAAAATCCAGTTGTTTATTCTGCTTCTTTAAACTTTTATATAGAGTATTATAGTGGGTAATAAAGAGAACGAGAAATTAATAGTGAGAATGTTTAAATACAAGTACATGTAGTACTGGAAGATGAAGAGAATAAGAAAAAGAGAAAAAATATGAAAATGAAGAAATTAAAAATTATCAAGGAAAAATATACTATCAAGGAAAATAAAAAATTATGAATAAGAGAAAGATAGAAGGATGTGGTATAACCATGTGATGGAACATTATTATTATGTAAATCCATGAAAAAAACTACCAGAAGACGTGATTAAAGCAATTAAAGTAAGGAAAGAGTGGTGTACCATGAAAACAGAGTGTCAGGATTTCTTATGGAGACTGGTAATGCATAAGTTGCCAGTAACGGGGTGTATGCCATATACAAATAAAGTTCAAAGAGTGGGCTGGATTCAGTAAAGCCTACACAATGCGCTAAGACAGTATGCAATTCATAGGGTGACACACACATGCTAGCGTATCATTTTGTATTCAGTAAGCAGCTCTACACAGCATGTAGAGCCACGCAAACATGGTAAACATCATTGTATGCTAATTACAACATAAGCTGCTGAACTGTATGCTAATCAAACAATCCAATACAGAGGAGCTATTCAACAAGCTATAAAGCAATTGTGCAGACTTAGTGCAGGTTTTGCTGTGAATTCCAAAACCTGTTGGAATACAGCCATGGAAACTACACAGAAATAATGTTAGGGGCTGATGTTGCACTTATACATGTGTATGTGCAACAGGCCCAAGTCTGTGCTGCAGCTGCTGGTGCTAATAGACTTCGGCAAAAAAGGAGAAGGGCATTTAGACACCATTTATCTTTTCATAGTCTGCATAAGGTGAAAATTGTAGAGCTCTACAGGGTGGATAGAGGCACATTACAGGAACTCTGCAATCTATGTTGTCCTCAGCTGAGAGCAAGGGCAAACCTAGGGTTGCCAGTACCTGTGGAAGCTAAGGTATGTGTCGCACTTAGAATATTAGCTATAGGAACCTTTCAGAAGCCAACAGGGATATTCTGGGGGTGTCTCAGGCATCAGCATCCCAGACCCTACATCAATTACTGAATGCTATGCTACAGCATGCTAGTGATTACATACAATTTCCACATATACCCAAGGACAGAGCTACAACTGTGCAGCATTTCTACCCTGTAGCACACTTCCCTGAAGTCCTAGGAGCCATAAGCTGCATGCACATTAAAATCAAAACACCACCCAGGGGACACGGAAGGGTGTACATAAACAGAAAGGCCTTCTACTCCATTAATTGCCGTGGTGTGTGTAACGATAAGGTAATCCTCCTGATTGTGTGCGAGCAGCCCAGGCAGTTACCATGATTCACATATCTGGCAAAACTCTCAACTCTGTCAGATATTTTCTAGAGGGTATGACCCACGAGTCATTTACTGGGGTATGCAGGTTATGCACTTGATCTGTGGCTGATGACACCCATTAGAAATGCACACAAGCCAACTGAAAATGGTATAATGAGGCACACGCTCAAACAAGAAATGTCATAGAGCGTGTGTTTGAGCTGCTGAAGTCACAGTTCTGTTTCTTAGATACAGCTGGGGGAGCCCTGCAGTACAATCCATGTACTTGTGCTGAAACTTTCACTGTCTGTGCCATCCTTCACAGTATTATCCTGAGAACAGCTTCAGCAGAAACGCCAAGGGGAAAGGGCACACATCCCACCACCAATGGCAAAATCAACACAGCCACACACAGAGGGGGAACACCAGCTGCTGTGGATGTAGGCAGAGGTAGCCATGCACAATATACCCTCGCCCTGGCCAAGAGGCAACAGATAGCACAAACGCGCACTACCTAAGGGGGCAAAACCTTAATTTTATGCATATACATACAGTAACATTGATGCCAGGCAACACTCACAATCTTTACTTATGTAACAGCCATGTACTGCTAGCATCACACACACTCAGCCCCGAATAAAAACTCTTGTAACTGCTCGACCTCCAAGGTAGTGTTGAACCTGGAATAGGAAAATAAATGGCTAAGAACACAAATGACTGGCTTATCCTTGCATACTGTTACTTGCTAGTGTAACTAAGTAGAAGGTGAGTGATATTTACATGTGGCAGCACTGACTTATGTCAACAGATATGCCCTCTGTCAAGTTATATACCATATGCATCAAAGATTCAAACATTACAAAAACCTGTAAGAAAGCAATGCAACTTTCAGTAGAGCATCAAAAACATATATATGCTAAGCACTCAGTCAGCTATGCACCCTGGGCATTAGACAAAAGACTTATGTATCCCTGAATCCAAATGATAGAAAATCAAGGATATGGCACAGTTATTATCATTTGCACAGAGTATTACGGGGGGGGGGCAGGGTGCCAAGGCTGACACAAAAGGTACTGAGTTCATGTGAATAAGAGACGGGCAGAAATTTTGATAAAGTATCAAATAGCCACTGAGACAGAATGAATTGTAAACCTCATGACTGATTCATGTAACTGTTATGTTTGTGTGTCTGTTTGGGCACTCAATGTGAAACATAATGTGTGAGTGTCTGCAAGAACACAGCCAAGCTCTGTGCTATCTCTGTGTCCTGGTATGTTGGACAAGTGTGAGCCATGCATGGAAGAGGTGACAATTCATTGTAGTTGCCCCCAACTGTGAGAACTGGCTCTGCCAGGAGTTGAACTGGCACATCCATGCCCATAGTCAGAAACACTGCCAATACCTGAACCTGATTGATGTCTGCTGGATGAACTGCCCTCACCAATACCCCCAGGACCACGACCCTATGGCCTACCATGTCTGGGTGAGGTCACCTCAATCACTGATGGAGCAGTGAAAGTCATGTCATTATGGGAACGTAATCAGGCACAACCACATTGGCTAACATCAGATGATGATGCTGACTACGCCTACATGGATGCTGTACCCCTCCCAGCAGACGTTCCATCACAGACACTGCCGTTTCCATTGTGTCATTCATCCCATCCATTGAATCGGCAACTCAGCAGAGACAGTTATGCATGTCAGCCTGCGCCACATCTAAACCCTAAGCATGTTCTTGGAGGCCCTATCGGAAAGTGCTTGCACCTCCATGATGGCCCTAAACAAATATTGAGTGGCAAAGAAAGATGCAACAGGATCAGGTGGAAGGTGGAGAGCAGGCCTCTTCTGAGTACCCCTAACAACCCTTCTATGTGGCCTTTTTGCCCACATTTTCACTATGGCCAGAGTCAACAGGCACTGAAGCTGTAGTAGCCACACTACTCTGATCAAGTATGCCACCCTCCAGCTATCCAATAATTGAGGGCTTAGTGGAATACATATGTGTAGGCCTACTGGCTGTGTCTGATGGAACTCCAGGGAATGGCTGAATGTCAGCCTCATTGTCAAATTCAAACTTTGCAAACCCCCCCCCCGACTGTGCCTCTGTTTGGTCAGCACTATCACCGAAGTCTGACAATACTCTGATATCAGGTGGTAAGAATGTAGCCCCTGCACTACCTGAGCCCTCTACATCAGGTAGGATTACCCCAGCAGCTGGTGCAGTATTGGTAGAGGTGGTGATTTTTGTCATCTGCCAGGAGATGCCAGGCATGGTGCATGAGGTTGTGGAAAGCACCACTGGTGCACGCCTCAGCCAGATGGAGAATATGCTCATCTGAATGCTGGCTAAGGAAAATGTCAAGCTCTCCAGCAGCAACCTAGGGGGAGGGATGATGCCAGTTTTGAGGTTGAGGACTAGATTTTCACTGTCCCCATGTTTCATGGGCATCCGATGTTCCCTCCCTATCCTCAGTCATGGTGTCCCTCAACCTGTTATGTCCATCACCAACCCTGTCTCTTGTCTTGTTTGTCTGCAGCTGCTTTCTAACCTACCCTGCTTTCCTGACCCTGACATACCTACATCCCTTAACCAACATTTTTCTCTTACTGAAATGAAAACTCAAAAATAGGGACCTGTCCCCCAAAAAATAAATATTGTCCCATACATAGCTACCTTCTTGACACACTTGATTCGGTCCAGTTGGCTGCACACCATGATTGCTTTGTTGTCACCCAACTTTGTTGAGGTGACAGTTCAAAATCATCCAATATTCTGTTCATGCTCTTTTGCACCATTGAAGAAGTGGATATTTTTTCCCCCATTTCACCACTTTCCCCTTTACTCCATTTTCACAACTTTTAATTGGTCAAAAAATAGAATCACACACCACACACATAAATAAATTCTCCAGTGAAGCCCTTCACTTGTTTTTTGTGTTTGTGTGTGTTTGGCATCGCGTACCAAAGCTGAGTGATGGTGAATGGTTTTTCACGTCCTATGGCATGTTGCAATTACCTCTTTGCAATGCTGCTTAAACTTGCTGTAGTAAGGAAACACACAGTTAAAGTACAATAAAGGCACTCTTGTTAAAAAATTCATATACAATATTTGTTTAGACTGATGACCATATAAATATTTTGCTCCATGTGTGTACTGTTGGCATAAATCACTTGAGTACTATTTCTTTTATACAGTACTTCACTTTAGTCACTGTATTCATATTTCCAATAATTATCACATGTAATTATTTAATAGGTTCATAGGTTTATACTAGGCTATCTGCCCTAAGGCATTTATAAGCCTAGCCCAAATTTTTGTGGCTTACGTCACCTCTTATATGAAAAAATACTGTGCCCATTAGTTTGTTGTGCCTCTGTCCAGCAGTGATACAGAGATGATTCCCGGGGTAAACCTACGATCTCCCATCCACAGGTCAAGATTTCTCTTGAACAGAGCCAGCGAGGTGCTCTGCCTCACATGGACCGGGATTTTATTCCACAGCATAGGGAGTCCCTGAGTGATGAATCTATCCCTCCAGCACATCCTATTTATATCCGTGCTAAGGTTTAAGTCGCTTGCTATAGTGGTTTTGGTGGATTTGGATTTTTTTGAGGTGGAGCATGTCCATTAATTCCGGGCTGAACATGGCCTTGTATGTCAGGCACATGTCACCTCTGAGCAGACGGTATGCGACTGAATAGAGCTGGAGTTTCTTCAATCTGGCAGCATATGACAGATTTTGGAGTTCCTTTATCCTTTTGGTGAGGAACTTTTGGGGTCTCTCCAATTGCTGCAGATGTCGGGTGAGATACATCCCGAATGGGGCATTGTACTCTATCATTGGTCTGATAAGTGAAGAGTACAGGGGAACAATGACCTCACTAGATCTGGATGTGAATCCCTTCATGATCAGGTGGGCAATGTAGAAGGTCTTTCTAACCACTTTAGCAACATGAGTGTCAAAAGAAAGGCCACTATCAATCTGGGTCCCCAGGTCCCTGATAACCTCTTCTGTGCTTAGTGGATTGCCACCTATATGGTAGCTTGGGGTTACCTTGTTTGAAGGGTATGACTATACATTTTTTGGCGTTTAACTTCAGGCCATGGCTCTGGCACCAGCTATCTGTTTCCGTGAGTCCCTTCTGAAGGATATCCGTGTCCGATGCACTTTCCACTATGGCACCCAGTTTGCAGTCGAAGTCCTCCCATGTTGGCCTGTACTTCTGAGAAGTAGATGCCGAACAATAGGGGGCCAAGGACCGAGCCCTGTGGGACACCACTTGTGACCGGCTTGGAGTCTGACATAGCGCCAGCAACTCTAACCCTGTGGGTTCTGTCCTTAAGCCAGTTTGCAACCCATCTTGTGACATATGGGTTTACATTTAAGCTGGTAAGTTTTTCTACAATACCGAGTGGGGTATTGTGTTGGCAAGGTCAAGGTAGGCTGTATGGACTGCCTTGCTTCATCAGTGGCCTTGGTGACTGTTTGAAGAAGTCGACCAAGTTCAAAAGGCATGATCTTCCTTAAGCCAAACTGGGTCGGGTCCAATGTCTGCAAGTCCCTATATCTTTGTTTATGAGCTCCATTATGATCCTCTCCATAGCTTTGCAGACTAGACTTGTTAAGCTTATGGGGCGGTAATTACCAGGGTCAGAGGCACCACCTTTGTGGAGTGGGACCACAGTTGCCGTATGCCACTCCTTGGGCACGTATCCTGTGGTAAGGCTGAGATTAAACAGCTGCCTTATGTGCGGGTTTAATTCCTCATTTAGCTCGTGTAGCACACAGCCGGGGACACCATCCGGTCCCACTGATGCTGTGTTTTTAGCTTTAGAGAGAGCAGCTTTCACCTGCGCATTTGAGATGTCTGTGAGGCTACACTCCGCTGGGATAGTTATCTCTCCTTTAGGGGGGTGAAGTTTGCACTGAACCTGTCTGCAAGTATGTTGGCAATGTCTGTGGGTTCAGTGATTTTTGTATCATTTTGGACTAATTCTGAGCATATCTGGGAGTTTCCACCCAGGTTCCTAACATAGCTGAAAATGGCCTTATGATTGTCCTTTGAATCCATGGCAAGTTTTCTCTCAAAATTGGCCTTAATTGATTTTATGAGTGCTCGTATTGTTTTACTAATAATGATCAGGGGTGACTTCCCTTGTATGGATTTTGTTCTATCATGTAATAGCTTTCTCCTCTTATTGTAAAGTTTGTTAATGGCTGGGGTCCACCAGACTGGACGTTTGCCCTTTGTGGAACGAGTCTTGGTTTTATTTGGGATTGCCTGATCCATGCAGTCCTGGAGGTGTTCATAGAAGGCATTTGTAAGGGCTTCCACAGCTTGGGTTGTGGTTTCCACTGGCTAAGGGGCCTTGAAGGATACCACACCAGTCTTGAGTAGCGTGAAGTTTGCTTTAGAGAAGTTCTTCACTGTGGTCTTTTTTGTTTGGGGTGGGGGCGGGATGTGAATTTCCAGTGAGATTAGTTTATGATCAGATCTCACCAATGAGGGATATACTTCCGGTGTGGAGCATTTTGTCCCCATGTTTGTGATAATGAGATCTAGTATATTTTCTCCTCTCGTGGGAACAGTGACTAGCTGTTCCATGGCATTTGAATTTATGAACTCCAGGAACCATTGGGCTAGAAAGTTAGGGCTTGAGTAATGTTCCCAGTCTATATTCGGGTAGTTGAAGTCACCCAATATGATGGTGTTTGGAGATACATTTATACCCTGCAGTGTCTTCAGGAAGGCTGTGTGGGGCTTCTGAGTTTGAGAGGGTGGCCTGTAGCATGCTACAATTTGTAGAGCAGTTTTGCCTATGGTTAGTTGCACCTGGATGGTTTCCGAAGCTTTGCGTTGCCACCAACCTGGAGGTGTGGGTATCCTTTATGAATATGGATACACCCCTCCTTTTGTGGTGTGGTCCGGGTTTTGGGGCGGAGCATGATATGAGGTAAAACCTAATAGTGCCGGGTGCTCTCAGGAGCCTTGAACCAGGTTTCAGTTACAGCACAGACATCGATGTTCTCCATACTGAGAAGGGCCTCGAGTCGTGCATTTTGAGATTTAGACTTCTGGCATTGAGCAGCATTACCCTCAGTTTCTTCCCATTTTTGTTTTCTAGGGTGGTAGGTTTAGAATTTGAGCCTTGCCTAAAAAAGGCACTATGGGGGTGGCAAGAGTCTTAGCCAATATCCGGAATCCCAGGGGTGACAGGTGCAAGCCGTCCCTTGCAAAGCAGCGTGGCTTGTCAAGCATGTCATCCCAGGCAGACAGACACTGGATCCCCTTCGAATGACACCAGACAATAAGCCAATTGTTAAAGCTGATCATCTTGTCTCTATATTGTGGCATCATTCTTGTTGAAGGAAGGATACTGCTCAGGGTCAGGGTCATACCTGCCTGGGCTACATAATCAGAGAGCTCCTCTATGTCTCTTTTCATGTAGTCCAGGGAGGTACGTCTCAGGTCATTCACACCAGCGTGGACAATGACTGTGTCATATTTGTACTTGCCATGGAGTGACCCGAGTGCTTGTGTTATGTGGCGGATTCTAGCGCCCGATAGGCAGCTTACTGTGTCCCTCTCCTTGTTCAGCCTGGTGAGTGGGGCGTCAGTGTGTCTGACTATGGAGTCACCTATGACAAGTATGTTTGGTGTTGTATTTGGCTTTAAGGGCTGTGACTGCTTTGCACACTGCTTTTGTGGTTTATGTGTTGCTTGTGGGGTGTCTTGAGGTAGCAGTTGTTTGGGTGTCTGCTTTGGAGGCCTCTGCTGTTTAGGTAAATTTTTACTCAGAGCCTCCGAGTATGTCTTTGTGTGTTTATGTGGTGTGGTAGCATTATGTGAGGCTGGTTTTGTGGTGTGTGTAGTTGCCTTCTCCTGTCTGGTCTTGCCAGTCCTGAGTTGAGAGAGCTAAGCCTCCAGTTTGGCTAAATAGCTGCATCTCTCGCAAGTATTTGTGTTATGTGGGAGGAGGAGAGGGTTGTCTGTGTACATGAGGCAGTTATAACATTGCCTCAAGATTCCCAGATTCACCAGCTGGACCGGAGAGGAGATTGACAACTGAATTGACAACTGACCTTTGGACATGCTAGAATAATATTGGGAATTCCTTAATAATTGAAAACAAGGGCCAGTGGGGAGTGAGGGTGTAGTGCTTTTAATTTTTAGTGCTGACTTATATAATTGCTTTAGTGAGCAAGTGCCAGGTAACTTGAGTGCAATGTGTTACAAGTAACTAAATGCAAAAACGACAAACAGTAACTTTCTTTCAAGTGAAACAAGGAAATAAGTGCAGTAAGCAATGCAGATATCACTAGTGATCCACAGAAGCGCTGAGAAGCCGCGTATTAGGTGGAATTAGCTTCCAGGGAAATAACAAGCACTGGTAAGTACTGGTAAGTACTATTACCTGCACCCATACACTTGAAACGTAGTATTTCAGCACTTGTTCCCAGCTGGCTGTTTCTTAAAATGTATCTGTGCATTGGAAACACAACAGGAAATAGTACATACACACTTTGCACACCAGTCTCATAACATGATATGTTAACCACATCATATAATAGGTTTATAGGTTCATAGGTAGGTACTAGGCTATCTGCCCAAAGGCATTTATAAGCCAAGCTGGAATGTGTTTGCTTTCGCCGCCCCCTTAGATTAGTTCCCTGTGTCTCTATCCAGTAGACCCATTGAAGTGATCCCTGGGGTAAACTTTCTGTTTCCCATCCACTCGTCAAGGTTTCTCTTGAAGAGGATTAGCGAGGAGCTCTGCCTAATGTAGATTGGAGTCTTGTTCCAGAGCATGGGAAGTCTCTGGGACAGGAAGCTATCCCTCCAGCACATACTATTTATTGTTGTGGTGAGGTTCAGATCCCTGGAGCGTGTGGCTCGAGGGTATATGGTTTTCTTTAGGTGGAGCATGTCCATCAATTCTGGGTTGGATATGGCCTTGTATGTCAGGCAGAGATCACCTGTTAGTAGGCGGTATGCAACTGAGTATAGCTGGAGTTTCTTCAGTCGAGCTGCTTAGGGCATCTGCTTGAGGTCAGTGATCCTCTTGGTGATGTACTTCTGTGGTCTTTCCAATTGTTGCAGGTGTCTTTTAAGGTATGATGGGTCTGATGAGTGATGCATAGAGGGGCCCAATGACCTCTTTTGATCTGGATGCAAACCCTTTTGTGATTAGGTGGGCCACATAGAAGGATTTTCTAACCACTTTGGCAATGTGATTATCAAAGGAGAGGTTGCTATCTACTTGGGTTCCCAGATCCCTTATTACGTCTTCCGTATTTAGGGGGCTACCACCTATGTGGTAGTTTGTGGGTACTTTGTTTTTTCCAAAGGGGATGACTATGCACTTTTTGGCATTTAGCTTGAGGCCATGGTTTTGACACCAGGTATCTGTCTCAGTGAGACCCTTTTGGAGGATGTCTGTGTCAGCTGGAGAGTCAATTATAGCCCCTAGTTTGCAGTCGTCTGCGAACTTGGTCAGCCATAGTCCTCCTGTGCTTGCCTGAACCTCTGAGAAGTATATGCCGAACAGGAGGGGTCCTAGGACTGAGCCCTGGGGAATGCCACTTGTAACCGTTTTAGAGTCAGGTCTAGCTCCCACAACTCTTATTACGTGGGTTCTGTCCGTGAGCCAGTAGACAAACCATCTCATGACGTATGGGTTTATGTTCAGGCTGGTGAGCTTGTCTATAATACCTGAGTGGGGAATAGTATCGAAGGCCTTTGCGAGGTCTAGGTAGGCTGTGTGGCCCACCTTTCCCTCGTCTATAGCCTTGGTAACTGTTTCAAAGAAGTCCACCAGGTTTAGGAGGCATGATCTGCCCTTAACAAAGCCGAACTGGGTAGGGTCCAGTGTTTGGAGGTTCCCAATGTCTCTGTTAATGAGATCCATGATGATGCACTCCATAGCTTTGCAGACCGAGCTAGTCAGGCTTGTATGGCAATAGTTCCCGGGGTCCGTTGTGGCTCCACCTTTGTGGAGCAGAATAACCATTCTGAGTGCCACTCTGTGGGCACGTAGCCTGTGGAGAGGCTGAGTTTAAACTGTGTGTTTAGGTGAGGGGTTAGTTCATCTTTGAGCTCGTGTAGGACGCAGCCTGGGACACCGTCCGGTCCCATTGATGCTGTGTTTTTGGCTTTGGAGAGGGCTGTTTTAACCTGAGTGTCTGTGATTTCATGGGCAGTATATTTTTCTGGTATAGTTATAGTCCCTTTTCGGGGGTGAGAGGGGGGTGAAGTTTGCACTGAACCTGTCTGCCAGGATGTTGGGCTATATTGGTCAGTTCAGTGTATTTATTGCCATTCTGCACTAACTCCGAGCAGATCTGAGAATTGCCACTTAGATTCTTGACATAGCTAAAGAATGCCTTGTGGTTATCTTTGGAGTCCATGGCAGTTTTTCTTTAGAAAGCTAGCCTTCGATGATTTTATGAGGGAACGTAGTTTCTTGCTGATACTGATCAGGGATGCCTTTCCTTCTTGGGATTTTACTCTTTTCTGTACTAGTTTCCTCTTTCTGTTGTATAGCTTGTTTATGGCAGGGGTCCACCAGACTGGTTTCCTTTTCTTGGAGGAGTGAGTCTTGGTTTTGTTTGGGATAGCACAATCCATGCATTTTTGTAGGTGCCCGTATAGTGCATTAGTAAAGGATTTTGCAGCTTGGACAGCATTATCCTTTAGCATGGGGGCTTTGAAACTTCCCACCTCTGTCTTAAGTAATGTGAAGTTTGCATTTGAAAAGTTTTTCACGGTGGTTTCTTTGACCGGGGGTGGTGGCAGAATGTGGATATCCAGAGTGATTAGTTTATGGTCAAATCTAACCAGTGAGGGGATGACCTCTGGTGTGGAACACCAGTCGCCCATGTTGGTGATGACCAGGTCCAATATGTTGTCACCTCTGGTGGGGGTGTTGACCAGTTGATCCAGGGCGTTTGAGTTTATAAATTCTAGGAAATGTTGGGCAAGGGAGTTTGTAGTTGAGTAGTTCTCCCACGTAATGTTTGGGTAATTGAAATCACCCATTATCAGGGTGTTTGGTGGGACCTTTATCTTTCCAGGAATGCGGAATGGGGGTCCTGGGACATGGTGGGAGATCTGTAGCAAGCTATAATTTGAATAGCAGTTTTGCCCATTGTTAGTTGCACGTGGATGATCTCTGAAGCATCGTGCTGTGCCACTAACCTGGAGGTGTGGGTATCCTTGATGAATATGGATACTCCCCCACCTTTTGTGTTTTGGTCTGGGTTTTGTGGCTGAAATGATGATGTCATCATCTATAAAAACCACTGTGACAAGGCAAATACATACTTTAGGGGTGCAACAGTCAACAAATACTGTGTTTTGCAGATGGGAACAAAATACTTACATGTGTGTTAAATTAGCACAGCAGCCATACTAAGGGTGTGTCTCTATGCATCTGCAAGTATATTTGCATAGTTAGAGTAATATCAGTCTGTATTCTACTATCATGAATCCAGGCCCATGTAGAAGTAATTTCTTGACAATTTTACATGGCTACCCATCCATTTCATACAGGCCTTCCTACATTGTCGCTCAAACATGCAGTGATGATGCCGTCCACTATAAATTGTCTAGCAGCATTGTGAAAGTCAGACTTGTGCTGTGACGCTTGCGTTAAGTACTGAATTCTCTAGTTGGGTAGGGGTTCTAATCTTACTGCAATCAACATGTGTGTGTGTGTGTGTGTGTGTGTGTGTGTGTGTGTGTCTGTGTCTGTAGTCAGAAGAGTGTAACTGTGTATCTTTCTGTCAGCAATACAGTCCTATAGAGTACAAATATTTTAAGAGTTGTACATGTTACATTTCATTCAGGCCTCCCAACCTCTTCTCTGAAACATCCATTGATGATGTCGTCCATTAGAAATTGTCCAGCAGCATTGTAAAAGTCAGACTTGTGCTGTGGAGCTTATGTTAAATACTGAATTCTCTAGTTGGTGTACTTAAGTAGGTGTTCTAGTGTGTGTGTGTGTGTGTGTGTGTGTGTGTGTGTGTGTGTGTGTGTGTGTGTGTGTGTGTGTGTGTGTGTGTGTGTGTGCGTGTGCGCGTGTGCAGTCAGAAGAGTGCAACTGTGTGTATCCTACAGTCAGCAATACAGTTCCATGGGATACAAGTATTTTGACAATTGTACATGCCTACACATCCATTTCATACAGGCCTCCCAACATCTTCTCTCAAACATCCAATGATGATCTCATCCAGTTTAAACTGTCCAGCAATATTGTAAAAGTCAGACTTGTGCCATGGCACTGGTTTTAAGTACTGCGTTCTCTAGCTGGAGTACTGATTAGGTTGGGGTTCTAATCTCACTGTGGTCAACTTGTGTGTTTGTGTGTATCTGTGTGTAGTCAGAAGAGCATAACTGTGGGGGCGTGGCTCGCATGAGCTCTGAGTAGCAGCCTTTCACTTCAGCTCTGTCTTTTCAAATTATTTTTGACAAGAATTTTTAAAAAATACTATCCTAACAGTGGAAGGTTTATACCATTGGGTGCTTTATAACATATACTTAGATAGTATTAAAAAAAATTTTGATACCATTAATTTTCTTGTCAAATCAGCAGTAAGAAGTTTTTTTCAACAGACAACAACATGAGCTTCACCAAAACTTCACATACTGACATAACTTTTAAAAAGGAACTGCAATCTTTATTAATCAACATCCAAGAATTAACTTCCAAAATAGACAGCTTGGATATGAAACTAGATATTTTAAAGAAAAATCTTCAAAGCAGATGGACATTCTTCATGAGGATATGCAGCAACAAAAACAACTAATTTCTGAGATTGAAACAGCCTTAAATGGCATGGAAACTCAGATACAAGAAGGTGAGCACAACATAGAATTTCTTGTAAAGCAAAATACATTACTTCAAACAAAAGTAGATGACCTTGAAAATAGGTCCCATCGTAATAATATAAGAATATTTGACTTACCTGAAAATAATAATACGGAGAGATTTCTGTCATCCGGGATACCTGAAGTTTTAGGTCTTCCTGAGGCTCTATCCTATGGAATTGAGAGAGCTCACAGGTCTCTAGTTACATCAAAATGTCGTAAAACTAACTTAAAAAGATCTGTAATTGTTAAATTTATATCTTCTCATGACAAAGAAATTGTCCTTAAAACTGCTTGGTCTAAAGCTCCAATCAAAATAAAGGACAATTTGATATGTTTTGACAATGACTATTCTCCTTTGGTATTATCTAAAAGAAAAGCCTTTTTACCTTTGATTAGAGAATTAAAGAAAAAAACAAATAAAAACACAATTACTATTTCCTGCTAAGCTGAAAATCTTTCCATCAAAATACTACAGATATATTTGAAGATGTAGATTCTGCCCTCGCATACATTAAAACAAACAAAATACTAGCAAAAGTTAAAGATATGGAGTGGATAACTACAAGAACAAAAAGTCTTGCTGAAAATGGAACATGGATTAGTACAGAACAAAAGAAAAAACATAAGAAGTGACTCTATCTTCACTGCATATAAGACCAATAATGCCTGAATTACTTGCATAAAACCCAGAAGTTGGGGAGAAGGACATTGAGACAACTGGTAAGTTATTATTTAAATATTTTCCTTTGTTGTTATTTTGAACATGTTACAATTTATAATCTTAATCTTCTTATTTAAAATGAATATCGAATAGTTCTATTGCATTGCTTTTATAATTAAAAGGGTGTTTAGTGTTTCATGATGTTGCTAAAGTAATTCATTAATTTCATCTTTTGGTTATTAAAGTAAGCTATAGTGTTATAGAGCTTGTTGTTACTACTAGATAGAAACAAAACTGACTGGTATATTTAAACAGTAGTGTGTAGTTAGCGTTTATATATATTGTTGTCTCTTTAGCATCTCTTTGTCTATGAGATATGCGGCAACATACAATAGCTACATGTAATAGAGAGGTGATTGTTATTTATTTTATTACATATGTACTGCAGAGACAGTTGTCATTTATGACATTGGTGGTCATGGATCTCTGGTTTTATTTTATATGGCTCTTCTCATGTTCTAAAGTCGCTGAGTTGATGGTTACTTCTGGCTCTTTGTTGGGATACTTTGTGCGGGTTGTAGTGTTCGTGTTTTGTGCATGGTTTTGGCTACCCTCTCTTGGTTCGCAATTAAACTGTGTTTTGTAGTTTTGTAGTTGTGCAAATGACTGAAATATATAGGTTTTTGATGTAGGATGTTATGGATGTAGGATGTTATGGTGGTTTGGTTCCATTTTTCGTTTGCCCCTTTTTATTTTTTTATTTTTTTTAAAGATTCCAAGTTTGTAAAAGCTGGGCAAGTCTCAAGGTGCTCAAAAGCTTCAAATTTGAAGTACATACTTATTTCCTGCTGAGACACTCTGGAGTGTAATTCTGAGGTAATGGGGCTCGTGACCAGACCAGAGAAGCCTCTCCATGTATAATTAGTACCTCTTGATCTCAACGCTCAGCTCCTGACGTATTTGACTGAACTTTGAACTGGCATGATTACCTCAGTCACATAGAATCTTCAAACGCACATAAGAAAATGGAATTACTTTCACTGCTTTTGTTAAAGAACTGAGAAGTGATATCTAATGCCTTTAAACTACATTTTATCATACCCATATCCGAAAATGATACGATTAAAGAAAGAACTTGAGGGGGAGTGAATGGAAAAGCATAAGTCATGACCAGCAACATACACCAAGATATTTGAGCCTGATTTCTAGTACCATTATTCTATTTTTATTAATTTTACTAACTTTTGTATTGTAATTGTGTATAGATTTATTTTTACCTACAAATAATATATACATATGTTATTAGTGTTATGCAAATATAACTATATAAGTTATCTTAGTTTTATTGTAATAATTCTTTCAAAAGACTTTTCATGTTATGTAGTGCTTTGAATCTGTTAGAGAACAATTAATGAATAGTTATATGCATTGTGATAAGTTAAGCAGTCAATGCACTAAGATTAGTAATAATACAGTAGAATATATAGATGTTATTTCTTTATAACCAATATGCTTGGGATCACATGGATGTTAGATTACATTTTCATGGACTAAGTTTTAGTAGAACTATAGCTTTAGTTATTTGATTATTATGCTAGAACAAATTTTAAACTTTTGTTTGACATTTACTGTTTATACCATACTAAGGTGAATATAACAAACTGTTTATAAAATTTTAATGCACTAAAGCTAGATGATTAGGGAGATATTATTTCTCCATTTTTCTTCTTTCCCTTTTTTCTCTTCTCATTAAAAACATGATTTATTCATTACATTTTTTGCATTTAGATTAAAATTGTCTAGTTCAATACTTGTATTAACAATTCTGCTTTTTCTGTAGCAAGGTTCCAAATGAATAACTGTAGTTATATCTTACTTTTACTTATGCAGATCCGATGAACTGTACTTAATGTGCAGACATTTTATTAATGTTTTAATTTGTTATTCCAGTTCTTGTGTTCTAATATTTTACTAGTGTAGTGTTTTCATATGAAGCCATATTAAGTTTACCTAAATATATATATCTTATTAGACAGTTGCTGAATGGAGGTTGCTATTGGTTAGAAGGTTAATTTGAATGATGGTATGTCACTTAAATTGGGAGTTTTACACTCCAAGTGGGTTCTAAGGGGTTATAATGTTTGGGATTATTATCATAGTTTTATAATATTCACTCTTTTGACGTTCTCAACCACAGATAAAAAACAGATAATATTTTGATTTCATCTATATTAGACTTTAAACACAATCAGTCATACAGTATTCCTACATTTATCAATAATAAATTAAATTGGTCAATAATTTTTTATACCTTTCATATTCCTTTAAATGAATTCACTACGAGGTATTTCTCTAAACATTAATGGACTTAATAATCCTAGAAAGAGGGGTAACTTATTTAAATTCATCAAACTACATAAATCTCCATTAATATTTCTACAAGAAATGCATTTAATAAATGAGGATATAGTCAGACTAAATAATAAATCATACAAAGTACTAGTAAGTTCAGAACACACTCAAAAAAAGAGGAGTTGCAATTTTATGGAACAATTCTTTACGAAGCCCAAAAATAATTGACATATACACATTTAGAGATGATAAATGAATGTTTTGTCTTGTTTCAACTGAATTAAATAAGAAGATTTTTACATTAGTAAATATATATTGGATCCCAGGAATAGGAACCAACACTGTGAAACAGCATCTAGACCTTATTATACAACTATCTAAAGGGAATATAATACTGGCAGGAGATTTTAACTGTATTCTTGATACCAAAGATTCAACTTCACACAATAAAAGAAGAATCTCACCATCAGTCAAAAAATTAAAGGAATTCTCAGATATATATTTATTGAAAGATATAAGCAATTTCGCTAATTGTAGTTCCTTATTATATACTTTTTTCCCCACAGACATTTTTTTTTTATTTATTTTATTTTATTTTACATTTGTTAACCGGGGGTGTCTGACTGAGCCGAAAAGGCCCTTTTTCAGCAGAGGCCCGGGGAGAAAAGCTCTACAAAGAAAATTTACAGACACATTTAGTTATTTAGACATGATCAGTATACACACAAATTACAAGAGACATGTTTTTACAGTGGTATGCGGCACATAAACAGTTACAGTGGAGAGAACAAACAAAAAAATATTAATTTTAAAAATAAAGATAATTAATAGATTTGTGGTGTACAGCTGAAATTTGGAACATAGGTAGAATACACACATAGTACACAGGTACAGTACATACATTGTAGATTAGCCAGTGTTTGTGAGTAAGATTGAAAACTATTATCAAGTGCTCTAGATTTATATATATATATATATATATATATATATATATATATATATATATATATGTATATGTACATACTACATTTTCTAGGATTGATAGTCTTTTTGTCTAATAATTTAATAGATTCCTTAATAGATACTAAAGTAATTACACGTCCATTATCAGACCATAATCCCATTCTATTTGAAATTATAGTTAACAGTAATTACAATACCCAAATAAGAAGAATACCTGCCTGTATTACAAAGTTAAAGGAATTTAAAGAATTTATAGATCTTGAAACTCAGAACTTTATAGACACTAATACTACTAATGAAACCAGTGAAATCTATATATGGGATGCCCTTAAGGCTTATCTCTATGGAAGAATTTTTAATTGGTTTTATAAAAAAAAAAAGAAAAGTTGGGATGAACAACTACTTGACATACAAAATAAATTAGACATCTTAAAACAGAATCAAGAGAGAGATATTGATATCAATGGAAAAAAGAAATAAATAAACTTACTAAACAATAAGTATCTAGAGATATTAAATCATAAAATCATGATTGCTTTAGAAAAATTTAAATTTCCACAATTTTCCACTAATCCACGATCATTAAACGTTAGCTAACAAAACTAAAAGACTATCCAAATTTAATCATATAAATGAAATGTATTCACCCAAGAAAAAAGGACTGTCTCAGATATACAAAATATATTGACTGAATTTAGACAATTTTTATGAATATAAATCAGCATACCAAGACAATTTCTTCTAATGAAGAAATCAAAACCTTTATTAATAGGGGGCGTGGCCAAGGATGAACACAGGATAGCAGCAGATTTCTTCAGCTCCACCAATTTCATTACACTGACAGGAATTAATTACTTAAAAATTAATTTTTGAAGTAATTTTCTTTCTAAATATGTTTGTTTTATATAGTTCTTGAACTATATCTAAAAAAGAAAGGAAATCTTAACAATATTCCTGTCAGAAATCACTTTGGAAATTTTCCTGTCAGTTTATCAGTCTGAAATGAGTTCCAGTAAGACAAATTCTCAAGACTCCAGCATCAAGAAAGAACTTCAGTCTCTGATAATTATAATCCAGCAACTTACTGCTAAGATGGATAAAATGGATACTAAAATAGACACCTTCATAGAAAAACTACAAAACAAATAGACTTGTTACATATAGACCTGCAACAACAGAAGATCCAGATGACAGGCATAGAAGAAGCTGTGAATGACATGGAAAATAGAATACAAGAAGAGGAAATTAACATTGAGTTTCTGCTGAAACAAAATACACATTTACAAACAAAGCTGGATGACCTGGAAAATAGATCTAGGTGCAATAACATTAGGATTTTTGGACTGCCAGAAAATATTGAAGGTAACAATATTACTTCTTTTTTAACAACATGGCTTCCTAAAACTTTAGACTTACCAGAAGCATTCTCTTTTGGTATCGAAAGAGCACATAGATCTATAGCTAATACTAACTCTAACAAAAACTATCCTAGATCAGTTATAGTTAGATTTCTATCATCTTTGATAAAGAGATGGTTCTTAAATCTGCTTGGGCTAAAGCTCCTGTTAAGATTAATGAGACAACTGTGCGTTTTGACAATGAATATTCTTCCATGGTAATAGCTAAAAGAAAAGTTTTTCTGCCACTAATAAGGGAGCTTAAAAAAGCACAGTTTAAAACATACCTTCTGTTTCCTGCCAAGCTTAAAATCTTCCTTCCTGATGGTCCTAAAATTTTCGATGACTTGGACTCTGCCTTACTGTTTATCAAAAAAAATAAGATTTTGGATAAAATAGAAGAAATGGAATGGGCTAGTCCTTCATTAAAGAGACTGGCAACTGAAACTTCGTGGAAGACTTCAGAGAAGAAGAGACTAAAAAACAAATGATCTGTTCTATGTTTTTTTTTCTCTCATCATTTTATTTCATTATTAATCTTTTTAAATATAGTTCCTGCATTTCCAAGAAGCAAAAAATATTTTGAAAAAGATTTAATCAAAGTTATTCTCTGTGTGCAAAGAAATGTTTTGTTTCATAACTAGTCAAAATATCTGGAGATTTAATGGCAAGTTGTGATTCAACTTGTTTCTCTTTCTGAAAAGGAGAAGTAAGGTCAGTAATTTGATACATTTTTTCTTTATCTTTTTTTTTCTTCTCCTTTTCTTCTTTTCTTTGTTTAAAAATGACATTCTATTTAGATTATGTAGTGGGTAAAGGGTGGGGCAGGGCAGGGAGAGAAGAGTAATGAAAATATGATTAATAGAATAATAACATATTTATTCCTTGTAAAAAGTTTATATGTTCTTCAAATGCTATTCCTAATTATACTTTCTTGATTACACTGCTTATGCTTGTTTGTAAATAATCTGTCATGCTTTAACTAATAATAATTAGAACTAAATAATAGTAAATAATGTTTTATTTTTAACTCTATTAATATAAACAGTAAGTAATATTCCATTGTATATACTTCTTATAGCTTTCTCTTACATTTTTTTTATTTCTGCCTTACACCCTTTTACTTTCTACTCTCTTTTTCTTTTCTTTATTAATATATAGAAATGCTTTTGATCATATAGACACAGTAAATAATAAGATTTGCATAAAACTGAGTTGGGACAAAAATATTGAGTTTTATTACTTATTAATATTTTTGGGCTTAATTTCACTTACATAGAGGCTGTAATAACCTGTAAAATACATTGTGAAGGTTTTGTCATGTTTAGATGCATTTACACTGCTAAATGAATGTTTGTCACTAGTTTTAATAAGTTTCCCAAAATGTTGAGAGACAATCTGGGATGTGGGCTGTCTCATGCACAGTGTCCATGAGCTACTTCAAAAGCTTCAACTCTCAGAATTCTCACAGAGAAGCTGAAAGCAGCTAGTCTCACCTTTGACCTAGATATCACACTGACACATCACAGATTCAGCAGTGACACTCTACCAGGAAATAGAAATGATACAAATGCGACTGTGAAGGAAAATGAACTTTAACATCTAAATGTGAGTTATTTTATATAATTACTTAAATATCTATGTTATAATTCATAAAATATGTCAGTTATGAGTTTAAATGATACAGTTTCTTGTAGTAAGTAAATGTCTTATTTTAGAAGGCATAGAAAATGAAACATTTATTCAAGTGTTTTTGAAAATCTACTTAACAGCAGCTTAATAATCTGTGTTAAAAACTTATGTTCCAAACATATACATTACTATAACTCATTTAATTCATCTGATTGACAAGCATAAATAATTTTATAACTCTATACTGGAAGAAATTGTCATGTGATATATTTTAAAGCAGTAGTATAGCATGGTTGTAAAATCTGGTTACTAAAATGTGTTTGCTGTGCATTATTTTGTATAAAGCAGACAGATTTATTGTAGGGACAGCAAGTAAGATGGTGCTCAGTAAGGACACAACTCAGTGAGATCAGATATATATATATATATATATATATATATATATATATATATATATATATATATATGTGTGTGTGTGTGTTTGTGTGTGTGTGTGTGTGTGTGTGTGTGTGTGTGTATGCATATGTATATATATATATATATATATATATATGTGTGTGTGTGTGTGTGTGTTTATGTATGTATATATATATATATATATATATATATGTGTGTGTGTGTGTGTGTGTGTATATGTATATATATATATATATATATGTATATATATATATATATGTGTGTGTGTGTGTGTATATATATATATATATATATATATGTGTGTGTGTGTGTGTGTGTGTGTGTATATATATATATATATATATATATATATATGTGTGTGTGTGTGTGAGTATGTGTATGTATATATAAGTGTTTCTGAGAATCTGCATAACTATGCAGTATGATTTATAACAATTTCTATGAATACAATATTTTATTCTATTGACAATAATGAGTTTGAGTAAATGCTCATATACAAGCAATTCAAGGTTTTTTTTGGAAGCTGTTAATTGCATTGACATGACAGAAAACAGATGCATCTTAATATATGTAATGTCTGAATCATATTAGTTTTTGATTTAAATGAATGTTAGAACTTATTTTTCTCTCCTCTTGATTTCTAACATCAAGATTATTTGAATGCTATTTGAATACAAGTATTTTATATTACATGGATGTATATAGTAGTATGAACAGTTTTAAAAAAAAAAGGTTTATTTTAGTTTATATGATGCTGTTTTACCAAATGTGTAGTCTTGTCTTGCTAGATAATTGAATTGAAAACTGTTAACCTCAGTTAAATATAACTAGTATTAAATTGATAAGGTGGTAGCTGAGGTACTGCTGCTTAGGGTAGGGGGTTAACTTGAGTGGTATATATTGCTCTAAGTTGGAGTTTATAACCCCAAGCTGGATGCAAGGTTCAATCCTTACATTATTTTCACTTGTTCGTTGTTATTTGTATATAGTTTTGACATCCGCAATATATTTTGTACATTCATTGTCACTACAAACAAAATTGAATCCTATACGAAATCCCATAAGAGATTCAATAAATACAGCTATATTTAAAGGTACACCTAAAGGAGGAGATGTAACATTACTTATCTTGTTATTTGTTATTTTGATCATAAGATTCTTAAGTTTTAAAAATGCCAAATTACATCTTTAAAAGGAATTTCTTTAAACATTAATGGATTGAATAATCCATGTAAAAGGGCAAGCCTAATAAGATACATTAATTTACATAAGGCCAACTTAGTCTTCCTGCAAGAAACCCATCTCTTGAAAAAGATATTGATAAACTAGCCACAAACAAATATACAGTATTGGTTAGTTCAGAGCACACTCAGAAAAAAGAGGAGTGGCTATTTTATGGAATAAAAGTATGCCCATTCCTAAAACCATTAAGTCTTATCAGGATGACAAAGGAATGTTTTGTATGGTTACAATACAAATTAATGGGAAGACTTACACTTTAATTAATGTATATTGGATACCTGGAATTGGTATTAATACAGTGAAACATCATCTTGATAAGATCATATCATTCTCTATAGGAGATATTATTTTAGCTGGTGACTTTAATTGTATACTACATGAAAGTGATACTACCACTATAGGGAAAAGAAGAATTACATCTAATGCAAAACATTTAAATGATTTTGCTAATTATCATTTGAATGATATTAATAATCAGATAGATTCAAAATCATCACCATACACCTTTTTTTCCTAACAGATACAAAACTTATTCAAAAATAGATAGGGTCTTTATTTCTAACCAGATGGTAACAGATTTAATTAATTCCAAAATCATTTCATGTCCTATATCTGATCATAATTCAATTGTCTTTGAATTCATGATAAAAAATACTCATAATGTTCAGATCAAAAGGATACCAGCATACTTAACTCAACTGAAAGACTATAAAGAATATATACTTTCAGAAGTAAAACATTTTTTAGACATAAATAATACTCCTGAAGTCTCCATTGTTTATGTTTGGGATGTCTTAAAATCATATCTATATGGACAAAGTATCAGATGGTATAATAATAAAAGGAAATCTTGGGATAAGGAATTGTTAGATATTCAAAGTAAATTAGACTCTTATAAACATAATAATAAAGAAAATATTATGGACAAGAAAGTTATTGAAGAAATAAACAAACTAAATAAGAAATACAAAGAAATTTTAACTCATAAGGTTAAAATAACTTTAGAGAAATACAAGTTTTTGTCTTATTCAATAAGCCCCAAATACTTACATAGACTTAAAAATAACACAAAAGGTTGAATAAACAAAACCATATCAAAGAAATCTTTTCTCTAAGGAAAAAGAAGAATGTTTCTAGTATACCAGAAATACTAGATGAATTTAGAAATCACTTTCACAAAATTAACCATAATAACATTAACATGGAACCTAAAGATAAAATAAAGGAGTTTATAACCACAAACATGAATAAAAGCTTAATAAACAACAGATTAAACTATTGGACAAAAGTATTTCATATACAGAGGTTATTACACAAATAAATAAGCTTAAATCAAACAAAGCACCGGGTAATGATGGTATTATACCAGAGATATATAAAATCCTTTCTAAAAGTACATATTCATTAATACATAAGGTTTTATTTTGGCCCAAACTGAGTTAATAACCCCCATCTTGGCAATATACATTTATTTCGCCAATTTTAAAACCTAATAAAGATCCAACTAGATGTTCTTCATATCGCCCATCTCATTACTTAATGTTGATTATAAAATGTTTATGAGTATCTTTGCTGATAGATTGAAGACAATCATTCCCGGCATTATAGATATAGATCAGACAGGCTTCATTGTAAATAGAAATACTTTTGATAATATAAGAAGAACTTTAACATTAATAGATTTTGCAAATAGGAAAAAGAAAGATTTAACACTTATTAGTCTTGATATAAGTTCAGCATTTGATTCAGTAAGTTGGGACTATCTGTTTACCTTAATGAAGTGCACAAACTTCTCAGATGCGTTTGTAAATCTAATTGAGCATTTATACAAAGGAACGTTGGCTTATATTAAGGTAGGAACATATGTTTCACAAAAATACCCATTCTTAAAGGTACAAAACAAGGATGTCCACTTTCTCCACTATTATTCACTTTAGTAATGGATCCTTGGGCTAATTTGATCAGAAACAGTACTGACATAGAGGGTTTTGAAATAGATGAAAATACCACATCCAAAATTCAACTTTTTGCAGATGATATTCTAATTACATCAGCAGGATCTAATTCTTCTATGCAGTCTCTATTTGATAACATGATGAATTTTAAAAGTATTTCTGGTTTAATATTCAGTGAAGAAAAAACTAAAATACTACCTATATATACACGAAAAATATTCTCATTAGTGATTTTACTAAATATGTACCCAATTCAGGTCAGATAACTTATTTAGGTATAATACTATCTAAAGATATTAAATCTATTATATATAATAATTATAATACCTGTTTTCTTAATATACAAAATCTTTTTAATACCTGGAATAATATGTTTTTTACTATGGAGGAGAGACTTACAATTATTAAAATGATAATATTCCCCAAGATTTTATACTTAATACAATCAATAATACTTCCACCTACAAAAATAATTATCAAGAAACTGAATACACTAATGTTAAATTTCCTATGGGCACCTAATAGACCTAGGATTGCATTAAAGAAACATACTAATAGCTGGCCTCAAGGGGGTATTTCTTTTCCAGACTTTAATTTATATACTATCTCTTCTATTGTAAAAGTTATTACTTTATTAATAGATCAGTCATATGTCGCAAAATGGAAAGATTATTGGGAGCTCATGAAAATCTCCTTAACACATTAAAATATGATTGTAAATAACTCCATGTTATGGTTACTAAAGGAATTTTGTACTTTACCTATTACACCTAAACATATGGTTTGTTACCCATTAAATATTATTATTAGTTATCATAACTTTATATTCATGCACCCTAAGTATAGGGAATGGAATTTTATTGTATTCCCTATAATGTATACTCAGGGTATGCTTTTGTCATCTACTTCTGAAGGAACTCATTTAGCTATAGATAATGATCTAAAGTACTGGTATCAGTTGATATCTGATGATAAAGTTAAAAATCTAGATTTCTTAAAACAAGAATTTGATCTAATAGAAACTTGCTGGTTAGAGGTTCAGACCTTTAGACAACATCTCATTAATAAAATAGATCTAATGTCTATAACAGTTAAAAAATCTGTTCCAACACTGATTGATTACTTGATATTAAATTTACAACATAAAGTTTCTGATAAAGGTAAACTTTCATACATACATAAAATTATCAGACAAGAAACTTTTTGCAGTGTAGATTCATACTGGAATTATTTCACTTCTATTAATGGGGACCCACCAAATCAACAAGATAAACAATATATATTGGAATCTGCTTATAGAACTACGTCTTCCATTGTCTGGAGACTTTATACATGGAAATTTTTACATAGATCTTTTTATACACCGTTGATGATGAATAAAATAAATAATAAAGATAATTTATGTAAGAGATGTAATGTAGAAATTAATGCTGACTGGGCTCATATGTTTTATGACTGTATAAAATTGAAAGAATACTGGAAGTCAATTAATGAATTTTTGCAGGCTCTTTTTACAGATAATTTCATTATTTCTAAATCTCTTATATTATTCAACACACCTGTACCTCAAAGTGTTAAAAAGGTTAAGCTTCCCTTGTTATGGTCTATTCTAGCAGTGGCTAGGAAAATAATAACTAGAAATTGGATTTCAGATACACCTCCTTCGTTCAATGAATTTAAAAATGTTATGAATATAGTGTGCCATATGGAAATAAACACAATTAGGACAAGAACAAATAGAAAAACATCTTATTATATTGTATGGGATAATTTACAAAATTTGTTAAAAAATTTTAATTTCAATAGCATGGTATTTTAGTTTAATTAATTGATCTGATTGTAGTGGATGTCTTTGTAAATACTTTAGTTTTGTTGAATATTATAATAATACCTATTTTTAATTACTTGTATAAAATTGTTATGATATTTCTCTTATATGTTAAAACAATAAACCTGTTTTGAAAAAAAAAACCTTTATTAATAAATGCATTCATAATAGACTTTCAAATGAACAAACTAGTAATATGAGAGTGTTCAATCTCGCCGTTTGTTCTTACACATGGGTTCGGAGCCGATCCTCGGCTCCGAGTCGGCCGCTTGGCAAAGCTCTGCATCGAGAAGAAGCTCGAGACCAACCTGTCTCCCACAATTCCCCTCTGCCTTTACCTCAGATCTAGTTTGCCGCTGCAACGTTCGCATCATTTTTGATGAGCTCAGACCACCTGGCAGATAAGATTGCTTTTTTGTCTAAGATTCTTAGATAATTTTTTTCCTAGTTTCACCTTTAAGCTTGTGTGTGTGTGTGTGTGTGTGTGTGTTTGTAGTGAATCGAGGGTTTCTCTCTTATACGTATATATTTTAATATATATATAAATAGTTAGTTCCCTCGGGGCCTACCCCACCCACTAACTTCTAAATTACTGGATTTGACAAATTACTGGATTTGACTAATCTTTATCTGGCTTTTGACATTATTATTGGCTGTTACAAGACCGTGTAGACTTTGTATAATCTTACTGGATTGACTGTTATTTTATTATTATTATGTCTGAGAAAGCTAAGTCAGGCTTCAAACGGTGCCAATGTGGACAGAAAATGTCTGTCACAGACAACCATAGTTCCTGCGTCTACTGTCTTGGCCCTCTCCATCTGCAAGAAGACTGCTCCATTTGTCATTCTTTCAGTGGAAGGGTCATGACAGATAGGCACAGGAAACTCATGGACAGAGGCCTTTTGAAGCCTGCTTTTCAAGAGGCTCTTGATGCATCGGACCAGACATCTAAATCCTCGAAGGAATCGAAGACGTCGGAGCCCATGTCATCGGCTCCGAGCTCTTCATTTAAAGTTCGCTCACCGGTTCCACAGACCTCGGGGCCGAGTGTCGAACTTCTGTCTGTTACCGAGCATCGAGTCTTGGAACCGGTGATGGAGCTTCCACCTCCTGTGCTTTTGAGGTCGGCTCAGTCTTCGATTCCTTCGACGCGTTCTTCTAGACCCCTCTCCGACACCGATGTAGACCGTGTGGTGCAGAAGTTAATGGAGAATACGGCCTTGTCCAAACGCATCTCAGTCTCTTCTCAGTTGGTGTCGAGACTCGAAGGCCTTCCCTTATCTCCATCTGTTCCTCCTCCGAGGCCTATTCAGCCTTCGGAGCCGGGAGAGGCTGATCTGATGATCGTGGAGCCCTCGGTGCCGGAGCCATCTTTTTCTCGGTCGGCACCGTTCACCTCGACTCCGACGGATCCATTACCGGAATCGCGGAGCCGACGATCTATCCTTGGTTCTGGGACCGATAGTCGGACCGATGTTTCGGTTCCGACTCTCCCTCTCGGTGCCGTTATCTTCCTCTGCACCCACGGCTACTTCAAAGCGTCGAGCACCGGTGTCTCAGCTGCTCCCAGAGGGAGCCCCCCTCTTCCTCGGAGGCTTTTTTGGATGCCCCCCCGAGGAAGTTCCGAGGAAAAGGTTGTGTAAGAGGAGACACTTGGATTCTCCACAAGAATCCTTAACATCGGACACTGACTTAGATGAGTCAGAAGGGTCCCCGAAGTCACCCTCAGAGGATGTCTCCTTTTCAGACATCCTGGAGATCCTGAAGCAGAGAGGTGATTGGCAGGCCCTACCCCCTTCTGAGGATGAGTCAGTCTTACTGAAGGCATTCGGTGCTCGCCCTTCTTCCTCCTGGGTCACTCCGCCCTTCGATGAGTTGATGGAATTGATTGCTTGAAGGGCGTGGGAGACACCTGACACGGTGGAGCCAGTCCCTAGGAAACCTAATAAATATATTACGGCCCCTCAAGACAAGGCATATCTCACAAAAGGAGTTCCAGTGGATGCTATGGTGGTGGCAGCTGCCACTAAAAGGAAATGTCTGAATCTTCCTCATCTGTCCATCTGCCTAACAGAGATTCTAGGACTATGGACAGGTATGGGAAGCGCATTTTTAGTTCAGCGGCTTTTTCCATGCGATCGCTGAACTATTTGACGCACTTCACACGTTTTTTGACGCACTTCACACGTTTACAGAGGGATCTAATCAAAGAGTTGGGAGATACCCTCCAGGGTACTACAGATGCTGCTGTCTCAGAAAAAGTTACAGCACAACTCAATACCCTTACATCAATTGTGAACTCGTCCAAGAGGCTCATTTCATATGCAGCCGAAGGGTCGAGTAGAGCTGCGGCTTCAGCGATTGCCCTTTGTAGGCAATCCTGGATGCGCTTATGTTCCTTCTTGAAGCCTTCAAGTCTTCCTTTACTAACGCCCCATTTGACGGTGCCACTCTCTTTGGCCCCAAAGTAAAGGAGACCCTTACCCGGTGTGAGCAAGAGGGAATGACTCTGTCTGCTGTCGGAGTCCGTTTTTCCACCCCATCCAGACCGTACCCCAAAGGGCAACGAGGTGGAAAAATGTGGTTTCGAAAACCCCCCTCCAGAGGCAGAGGGGGGGAGCAGAGGTGTAAGACGCCGCCCTGGCGGCAGAGGGGGTCCGCAAAACCAAGGTGACAGGGATACACTCCCTGGGAAGCCTTTCCAGCACTCCTGAGAGGAGGCCCGACTGTCCTGCTCTGGAGGCAGTCGGGGGTTGCTTAGCTTTTTACCCTCAGGCCTGGCAAAGTCTTACTTCAGACAAATGGGTAAAAAGCATTGTTACCAGAGGTTACAGAATTCCATTTCTATTTCCCCCATTTCTGCAGAAGAGACTCCCAGATGTACCGCCCTATCTGCGAGGTCCTAGAAATTTCAAAGCTGCTAGAAAAAAAAAGAGTCATCCAACCAGTCCCGGCGGACCAAAGAGGATTCGGAACTTACTCAAGGTTCTTTTTAGTTCCAAAAAAGACAGGGGACTGGAGGCCAACTCTGGACCTAAGCAAGCTCAGTACTTTCGTCAAGAAAAAAATGTTCCGGATGGTCACGCTTCAATCGATCCTTCCATTCTCACAGAAGGACGACTGGATGTGCTCAATAGATCTCAAGGACGCGTACTACCACATCAAAATGGCCAGAGCGTCCAGGGATCACTTGCGCTTCCGGCTAGGAGCCAGTCACTTTCAATTTCGAGCCCTGCCCTTTGGTCTGACCTCAGCTCCCAGCGTCTTCACCAAATGTATGGCAGTGGTAGTGTCTCACTTGACGCCTGGGATTACAGGTGTTTCCGTATCTGGATGACTGGCTCCTTACTGCCACCACTGAGCGTCGACTGATTCAGGCCAGGGATTACACACTAGAACTCTGTGTTCATCTCGGATTTTCCGTAAATTTCGAAAAATCTGTATTACAGCCATCACAGCATATCTCATTCATAGGAGCAGAATTAGATACTCGTTGCTTGATTCTAAGGCTTCCTCCAGAAAGAATAGCCTCGCTACAAAATCACATATCTCTTCTCCTGTTGTCCAAAAAATCCCCGGCAAAACTGGTTCTGAAAGTTTTGGGTCTCATGGCAGCTTCCCTCATTGCGATACCCTTGGGAAGACTGCACATGAGAGTCCTTCAGTGGTTGCTATTTGCACAATGGTCGTTCCAACAGTTACCTCTGACACACGAAATTCACATCACAAACATCTGCAAATCGCACCTGTCTTGGTGGCTTCAGAGTTGCAATCTCTCCGGCGGCCGACCATTTGTGCTACCCACTCCGACAGCTACGGTGACCACGGACGCTTCCCTGATAGGGTGGGGGGGCATCTTTCAGGGACAGACAGTCCAAGGAGAATGGACCAATCTAGAGTACAATCTGCACATCAATGTTCTGGAGATGAGGGCAGTGTTTCTAGCGTTGCAACACTTTTCTCCCCTTCTACCTCTAGGGACCATTGCAGTTCAGACGGACAACATGTCCGTAGTCTGGTACATAAACAAACAAGGAGGAACCAAATCTTATCAATTATGTAGAGAGGCCATGAGAATTTGGCAATGGGCAGAGTCCACGGGTCGCTTTCTGATAGCAACGCACATCCCGGGGTTATCCAACGTCATAGCGGACAGGTTGAGCAGAGCCATCCTGTTACCTTACGAGTGGTCCCTCAAACAAACAATTGCGGACATGATATTTCGCAAGTGCGGCCAGCCTTGCTGCGATCTGTTTGCGTCTCCAATGAACGCCAAATGCAGAAGCTACTTTGCCCTGTTACCCCCTCCAGGGGAAGTCCCCAGGGATGCTCTGATTCATGATTGGCCCCCGGGTCTCCTGTATGCCTTCCCTCCTATACCTCTGATTCCAAAATTTCTACAGAAAGCCAGCAACCTGGAGAGGACAATAATCCTCATTGGCCCATTCTGGCCTCGTCAAATTTGGTTTTCCTTTCTTCAAGCACACCAAATACGGGAACCCTGGATCCTGAACCCGGAGCTGGATCTACTGACCCACTCGTCAGGGGCTCCTCACCCGTCTCTCCTATCCCTCAGACTAGCAGCTTGGCTGCTCCGCTTCCCTTCTTAGCCAGGTCTGATCTTCTTTCTCCTGCAGTTCAAAATATTCTGGTGGCTTCTCATAAAGCTTCCACTACAAAAATTTACACTAGCAAGTGGAAGCGTTTTGTACACTGGGCAACTACGCAACATTTGGATCCCTTAATAGCCCCACTAAATAAAGTCTTGGAGTTTCTATCCGTACTATTTCACCAAGGAGCTTCTCCTGCCACTTTGAGGGTTCAATTGGCTGCTATGTCAAACTTTCATGTGGGAGAAAATGGGGCGCCTATTATGACTCATAGGCTTTCTAAAGCCTTTCTGAAAGGGTCTTTCCATATCAGGCCACCAGTCAGGTTTCCTACACCACCATGGAATCTCAACCTCCTGTTATCACAGCTAATGCTTCCACCCTTTGAACCAGCCTCTTCCTGTTCTTTGAAGTTTTTGTCATGGAAAACCCTCTTTCTGGTAGCTATTACGTCAGCCAGACGGGTATCAGAACTTCAAGCTCTTTCCATTAAACACCCATATTTGATCTTTCACCTTGATAGGGTATCTCTTCGCACTAACCCGTCCTTTCTTCCCAAGGTTTGTTCTGTCAGTAACATTAATCAGTCCATTGAGCTCCCCACATTTTTCAAGAACCACTCCAATAAGCTAGAATATATGTTACACAAGTTGGATGTTCATAGACAACTCAGATTTTACTTGGATAGAACAAAGGATCACAGAAAGACAGATCAACTCTTTATAGCTTTTGCGGACAGCAGAAAGGGCATGGCAGTGATGAAGCGAACCCTTTCCAAATGGCTATCCAATTGTATTATTTTAGTTTATACTGCTTCTGAGCAGAGTTTACCCGTTAAACCGAAAGGACATTCTACTAGATCAGTATCTACATCCTTGGCTCATGCGGCCCGCCTACCTTTGGACACTATTTGTGCGGCCGCCACTTGGTCTAAACCACATACATTCATTACTCATTACAAAGTGGATAGGGTTTCCAGGGATAGGGCGACCTTTGGTTCCACTGTGCTCAGGAACGTTCTTCCGTGAGTTTCTCAGGGTCACGGAGCTAGGGACGCTACCCATGTGTAAGAACAAATGGCGAGATTGAACACTCTCACATATAGAAGTTATGTCCTTACCATAACGTTCCATGTGGAGTGTTCATCTGCTTTCTTACATTCCCACCCTCCCACCCTCAGGAAGAACGTCCAGTTTAGGTGTCTGGTTTGGTTCTCCCGCTTCTGTTTCTCTCAGCTGTTACGGCTGTTTTCAGCTATGCCTTAGCATGTATGTTGTGTGTTTCATTCCCGTTGGAATCTGGTTTGTTTGCAAACTAGATCTGAGGTAAAGGCAGAGGGGAATTGTGGGAGACAGGTTGGTCTCGAGCTTCTTCTCGATGCAGAGCTTTGCCAAGCGGCCAACTCAGAGCCGAGGATCGGCTCCGAACCCATGTGTAAGAACAAAGGCGAGATGAACACTCCACATGGAACGTTATGGTAAGGACATAACTTCTATTTATAGACAAACCCATTACCTTTAAAGAAATTGAAACACAAATTGCTAAATTAAAATTAAATAAGGCACCAGGAAATGACGGTGTTATTCCAGAAATCTATAAGATCTTTCCTTCGAATTCCCTAGAATTATTACATAAGGTATACAGTATTACTCATAATGGAAATGTAATACCACCCTCTTGGAAGTACACTTTTATAACCCCCATCCTGAAATCCGATAAAGATCCCATTCATTGTTCATCATATAGGCCAATTTCTGTGTTAAATGTTGACTATAAAATGTTTGTCAATATTTGCAGATAGGCTTAAAATCCTTTTACCATCCCTAGTAGAAGATGATCAAACTGGTTTCATTATAAATAGAAATTCTTATGATAATATTAAAAGAACCCTATCTTTAATATAATCAGTTAAACCTTTAAATAAAAATCTAACATTAATCAGCCTAGATATAAATTGTGTGTTTGATTCAGTTAATTGGGACTACTTATTTATTTTATTAGAAAGATTAAACTTTTCAAATAATTTTATTAGTTTAATAACCCAATTATGTCAAGGTAGCCAAGCATACATTAAAATAGGAACAAATATTTCTCAAAATATCCCCATTATTAAAGGCACCAAACAAGGTTGTCCATTATCTCCCTTATTATTTGCATTAATTATGGAGCCCTGGGCCAGCTTGATAAGAAATAATGTGGAAATTGAAGGATATAAGTTAGCCTCAAAGGAATCCTCCAAAATACAAATGTTCGCTGATGATATTCTACTCACATTAAGAGGAAATAACAATTCCATCAGAGCATTATTCTCAGATATAGAGTATTTTCAAAAAAAATCAGGGTTACTCTTTAATAATAACAAAACACAAATACTAATAATTGGCCCTACGAAATTTGATTTACACGACGATTATAAAAAATACATAACACAGTCGGAAGAAATATGTTATTTGGTTATTGTAATTACTAAAATATTAAATATATTGTTCAAGTAAACTATAACAAAAGTCTAAAGGCAATAGAAAGCCTTACTCAAAAGTGGAATAATATCCCGTTCTCAATGGATGAGAAACTTTTAATAATTAAGATGATCTTTCTACCCAAAATTTTGTATATTATTCAATCAATCTCTTTACCCCCTCCCCCACACTTATATTATTAAAAAATTCTATTCTGTGATGCATACATTTTTATGGCACCCAACCAAACCCAGAATATCCTGGTCCACTCATATGAAAAATTGGAATAATGGAGGTATAGCTATCCTGAATTTAGAAATGTATGCAATCTCATCAATGGTTAAAACTATTTCTCTTCTTATAGACCCACAATACTCAGCCAAATGGGAAAAAATTCTAGAAATTTTAGTTTGTAAAGCAATAAATAACAACAGATCCCAGAAAATAGACCTGTTAAATAATACTTTCATATGGGTTTTAAAAGAATACATTACTTTTAATAATACTCAGAATTTTAAATCAAATTTTATAACTCTTTTATTGAAATCTTTTAGAAGTGTAGTATTTGAATTTAATAATTTTAAAGATTAGTTATTTCTGTTATTTCAATAACCTACATACACAGTGTTATATTCTCTTCTGATTATACAAAAATGTGTTCATTTAGAGAAAAAAAAATAATAGTTTGGTTTCACATGATGTCAAATAATGACTTAAAATCCATTAACATACTTAAAAATGAATATGAAGATGTCTCAATTTATTGGTTGGACTTGCATGAAGCAAGGAAATATATTTTAAATAAGTTTGATACTATGTCTTTTACAACCAAGAATTCAATACCTAAGATTATTCAATATATGGTTTTATCTATACAACATAAATCTCCTACCAAAAACTTATTATCTCACATATATAAAATAATTAAACTTGATTTGGAAGCTGTTTCAGATACTAATTGGAACTACTTTACTTTAGTTAATAATCATTCTCTTACAGAAAATGATAAAATAAACATATTACAATCAGCTAGTCTTACCACCTCATCATTGAAATGGAAACTTGGAGATATTTACACAGATCTTTTATTACCCCGTTCTCTCTTAGTAAATTTAACAAAAGTAATGTCAACCGTTTGAGGTGTAACAAAGAAGTAAATGCAGAATGGGCTCACATGGTATATGATTGTGTAATTTTAAATGAATTTTGGAAAAATGTTAATTCTTTTTTACAAGCTATTTTCACAGATAATTTTACTTTCACCAAGTCACTTCTTATTATCAATACTCCAGTACCTAACTGTATAAGCAAAACTAATCAATCTTTAGTCTGGACTATACTATCAGTTGCCAGAAAAATAATTACAAGAAACTGGAAATCCAGTACTACTCCCTCAATTCAAGAATTCAAAACTTTACTTCTGGAAGTCTGTGATTTGGAATATTTAACTATCATATCAAGATCTCCTTGGAATACTGTTAAGTGCAATATATGGAAAAAAGTCTACAATTTATTACAAAAGTAATTATTTAATCAATTTATAATTGTTGAGAATGTCTTTGTATATAGTTTATTTATGTTTGTTGTATCATTATTTGACTATCTATTTGAAAATTGATCATTTCTAATGTACATATTTATTTTTAAATTTTAATTCTAATAAAACTGTTTAAAAAAAAAGAGCGTAACTGTATATCCTACTGTCAGCAGTACATTCCCATGGAGTACAAATATTTTGACAGTTGTACATGCCTACACATCCATTTCATACAGGCCTTCCAACATCTTCTCTCAAACATCCAGTGATGATGTCAGACTTATGTGTGGCACTTGCGTGAAGTACTGAGTTCTCTAGCTGGTGTACTTAGGTAATCTCACAGCAGTCAACTGCTGTTGCCTGTGTTCACTTGGTTGACCTTCAAAAGAACATTTTAGACCAGCATGTGAGACACTCCTACTACCATCTTCTTCTGACCAGGCACTGCTGATGTCATCAACTATAAAGTGCTGTCTGACACCATAGAAGACAGACTTGTGCTGTCACGCTTGCGTTAAGTACTGTGCTCTGTAAATAGGTAGGGGTTGTACTCTCACTGCAGTCAGTTGGTGTGTTTGTCAGTTTGTGTTCACTTGCTTGACATTCAAGAGACCATTTTAGACCAGCATGTAAGACACTTGTACTGCCGTCTTCTTGTCACCAGAAAGTGCTGATGTCATCAGCTATAAAGTGTTGTCTGACACTATAGAAGCCAGACTTGTGTTGTGGTACTTGCTTTAAGCACTGTGCTCTGTAAATACTTAGATAGGGGTTCTACTCCCATTGCAATCAACTGGTATGTGTCTGTTTGTGGTCACTTGGTTGACATTCAAGATACCATTTTAAACCAGCATATGAGACACTCCTACTACCATCTTCTCACCAGACACTGCTGATATTATCAGCTATAAAGTGTTGTCTGACACTGTACAAGCCAGACTTGTGCTGTGGCGCCTGGGTTAAGTACAGTGCTCTGTAATTAGGTAGGGGTTCTACTTTCACTGCGGTCAAGTGGTGTGTGTGTGTGTGTGTGTGCATTGGTTTGTGTTCACTTGGTTGACCATCTAGAGACCATTTTACATCAGCAAGTGAGGCACTCCTACTACCATCTTCTTCTCATCAGACACTGCTGTCATCAGCTTTAAAGTGTTGTCTGACAGTTAAAAGCCAGACTTGTGCTGTGGCACTTGCATTAAGTACTGTGCTCTGTAGCTCCGTAGGTAGTCAGGTAGGGGTTCTACTGTGACCTCTGTCAATTAGTTTGTGTATGGATTCAGAAATTAGTATGGTGATAACTTATGACATATGAGTCCTCAGCTATGTCAGACACTCCCCTGAACATCTTCTTGTAATATATACTGATGATATCATCCTGTATAGCATGCACTCTGACAGTATTCAAGACAAACCTCTGCTATGGCAGTAACATTAACTACTGTGTTCTCAAACTACTTTATCTAGATATGTACAGATTCTAATCTTGTAGCAGGCATCTGAGTGTGTATTCATCCAACTATTGCTTTTGAGACAGTTTAACACAGAGATGTGATTCCACATCCATGTTAGACACTCCTTCCAACATGTTCTTTTGAGCATACTGTGATGCTATCATACTCCATAAAGGGCAATGTGACAGTGTTAAAATCAGATATATGTGGTGGTACTACTGTCACACTGCATGGCATTCATCTTCTATACCTATACAGGTGTAAGGTTCAAATCAGGCCCAGTCTACTGCTTTGTGTGTGGTTGGTGGTACATTATGGTCATTTTATGATCTTTGGAATTACTCTTCACTTCATTGCCGCTTAGGAGAAACTTTAATGTAGCCCCATGCATCCATCATCCTTTTTTTCCTCTGGCCACATGACATCCTTCTTGCAGAGGAGTGGAGAATGTCATCATGTCAAATATGCATATACACATCATGAAATAGAGTCCTTCCATGAGCTTCTGAAAGCCATCTCCAGACCACTGCATGTGTGGTTGCTCATCCTACACGGTGTGGTGCACATGTCCCATATGGACAGTTGCAGTATGTAATGCAAACCAACAAATAGACACATGCTTACAGTAGTCTTACTATTTTCCATCATAAAGGCATAAGGAATTTGTTTTAAATGATATAATAATGGCTAGGATTTTATGTGAAGTTGGCCATTAGCTTAATAATGTCCTATGACCCTATGAACATTTGACACGTTAATTTTGCTGTCATTGACATGTGCTATGTTGTTGTGTGGGTGTATCATATGGCTACAAGAGGGTCTTAAAAATCTGTGATGTAATCTGATGTATTGATGGCCACTGCTGGCATTTCATTACATGTTCCTTCTATAACAGCTGTAGTAATATGCCTCCTGAGAACTGTTGACATGTCATGATACACTTTTATGTATATTATTGGCTTGTTAGGACATGTGTTGTAGTGGAGCAGATCAACATTCTACACAGTTCTCATTCCACCATCAGAGTGACACTTGCAGTATGGCACAGGTGTGCACATGTCTGCCCGCCATCATTAAATGCTGTGTGACATACTTCTTTATAAGCTCATACTGATTACATGGTCACACATTTCTTATTTCATCCACTTGTTGTAATTCTGTAATATACACAAAAATATCACATTTTGATTCAGTTGCAACCTTGTGGAATTCATTGTATGTGCAATTGTGTTGCTAATGTTAAGTTGTCAATCTCGCCTTCATTCTTGCTGGATGGGTTCGGAGCCGATCCTCGGCTCCGACTCGGCACTTGCTTTAGCTCGAGAACTCCTTTTACCAGCTCGAGGCAACCCTATATCCCATGATGCAAGGCGGAACTACCTCAGATCTCGTTTGCCGCTTAGCGAAAGAGGTCTCCTTTGCCAGCTGAGGTAAGTTTTTTCTTGTAAAAGAAGAAAAAGTTTAGTTAGGGGTTTATTTTTTCCCTTTAGTGTTAGATTAGCCTGTACTTAGTTACAGCCCACCCTATTCCCTTCCTTTTAAACTTTTATAAATAGTTTCAGTTTAAAGTTTTAGTCAGGCCTAGTTCCCCAAGTTATTCCCTTCCTGTGTGTCTGTGTAGGGATTAATTGGTGAGTTTGTTGGGACTGTTTGTGTTCTCCCTTCTAGGATGTCAAAAGAAGGCAAGGTCTCAGGCTTCAAGAAGTGTGACCAGTGCTGTCAGAAAATGTCTCTGACAGACGGTCACACTTCTTGTGTTTATTGCCTGGGGCCTTTGCACCTGCAGGACTCCTGTGCGTTGTCATGCTTTTAGCCAGAGAGTCCTGCAGGAAAGGAGGAACAAATTAATCCTCCGAGGTTTACTTAAACCTGAAGGTTCTCCTCCTAAGTCAGGGGCAGGAAAACCTCTTAAGCCACCGAAGGTTCAGGCTACAGTGTCCAAGCCTCCTCCGGTGGCTCCGGCTCCGTCGGAGCCGATATCTGCTCCGGCTGGAGTCGATACTTCTTCTGTTAGAGTAGTGGGTTCGGTGCCGACCGGCTCCGATACCCTAACTACTGTGGCCTTGTCGGCTCCGGCTGGAGCCGACACTTTATCCAGCATCGGAGCCGAGATATCCTCGGCTCCATCTGGGGTTCAAGGGACTTCGGCTCCGATGGCTTCGACCCGTAAGAGATCCCGGTCCCCTTCTATACTAAGTATTCACTCGGCCCGGGGTCTCCTCTTTGTCGGAGCGGAGCCATCGGAGCCGATCTTCGAGATCTTCCAGGCTGTCTGACCACGATTTGGAGAGGGTGGTAAGCAGGCTGTTGAAGTCTCAGGCACTGGCCCAAATGCTCCATAGCCCGTCTCAACAGACTTGGCTATAGCCCGATTCTTGAGATTCCTCCTCCGACTCCACACCAGAGTTCGAGCCGGAGCTTCTTGGGACAGCGACTGTTTCGATGCCGGAGCCGATACATCCTTCGCTCCGCTGCTCGGCTCCGATCTCCTCCTTGAGACCTTCCTTGGAGGGATCCGGTCGCCGGGTTTCCACTGTCGGCTCCGAGGGGGCTAGTGGCATCGGACCCTTGTCCGACCCGCTCTCCCTCTCGGGCCGGCTTTGGTAAGCTCGGCGCCGACATCGGCCTCGAGCCTTCTCTCTCCTTGGAGCCGACCATTCCTGTTTCTTGGGCGGGTGTGTTCCGGTCTCCCGGGAGAGGAGCCTTTGAGGTGATGAGGAGTGTCCTGGCCTCTGAGCCTGGTCAACGGTCTATCTCTAGCTCCTCCCTCATCAGTGCCTGCCGATGCCTCTTGCCAGCCTCTTGCTCTCAGGCCCAGGGATCCATCGACTCAGGTTTCCGCACTGGGAATTTCCTCCTCGTCCGAGGTTTCTTCTGATCCTGCAGGGGAACCCCTCGGAAGAGGACGTAAGAGGAAACACACAGACTCCCTGAGTCTACTACATCTGATACCGACTTAGATGAGTCGGAGGGTTCCCCGGTCCCCTCTGAGGATGTCTCCTTTTCAGACATCCTTGACCTCCTCAAACAGTGTGGAATTGGCCCTCCATTGACCCCTCCGAGGATGAGTCGGTATACCTGGAGGCTTTTGGATCCCGACCCTCCACCTCCTGGGTGTCTCCGCCTTTCGACCCACTCATGCAGGTAGTGGCTCGGAAGGCATGGGCGGCTCCAGATTCTGTGGAACCTGTCCCCAGGAGACCATCCAAGTTCATCACGGCCCCTTCGGATAAACAGTTCCTGTCCAAAGGTGTCTCTGTGGATGCTATGGTGGTAGCGGCAGCCACTAAGAAGGAACTGGCGGATCCTTCAGTGCCTGTCCATCCTCCTAATAAGGATTCTAGGACCATGGACAGGTATGGAAGCGGATGTTTTCTTCAGCGACCTTTGCTATGCTCGCTGAATTACCTTTGTCACTTCACCAGGCTTCAACGAGATATTCTCAAGGAACTGGGAGAAGTTGTCCAGGATCCTTCTGCTGCTGGGGCTCAGGAAAAGATTGCCTCACAGCTTGCTATCCTGAATTCCATATCTAACTCCTCCATGCGGCTCATATCTTATGCGGCCGATGGAGCGAGCAGGGCAGGCACAGGGGTTGCTCTTAGGCGCCAAGCCTGGATGCGGCTGTGTAATTTTGCGGACCCCTTTAAGGCGTCCTTCACCAACACCCTTGACGGTTTGGCTTTGTTGGGACCTCAGGTGAAGGATAGTTTGACCAGATGTGAGCAGGACGGTAAAGCTTTCTGCCGTTGGAGTCCAGTTTTCCACTCCTTCTAGACCATACCCAAGGGTCAGAAAGGGGAAGATGTGGTTCCGTAAAGCCCAAGGAGCTACACGGACACCGTGGTCAGTTTACCCCAGAGGCAGAGGGGTAACAATAATAGACGCCGCCCTAGAGGCAGGGGGGGTCCTCAGAACCAGGGCAACAGGGAGTCTCTTCCTGAGAAGCCCTTTCAGCATCCCTGAGGTGTTGCCCGACTGTCCACCCTTGGAGGCAGTCGGGGGAAGAATTTCACTGTACCCAGTAGCCTGGCAATCCCTATCCCAAGAGAAGTGGGTACAGTCGATCATATCCGAGGGTTACAAAATCCCCTTCGAAAGGTTTCCCGTACCTCTACAATCCCTTCCAGACATCTCACCAAGCATCAGCTTCTTCGGTCCAGAGACTACACCCTACAGCTTTGCAAGAGACTAGGAATTTCGGTAAATTTCGAAAAATCCTCTCTGCTGCCTTGCCAATCTATCACCTTTATAGGCGCAGAGTTAAATACCGTCAAAATGTTAGCCAGGCTAACAGATCAAAGGATTCTGGACATCCAGAAATTTGTTCAGCTTCTGTTACTAAGCAACAAGATCAAAGCCAGGTTTGTCTTGAAAGTTGTAGTCCTAATGGCTGCGGCCATTGTTCTTCTTCCACTGGCTCGCTTCCACATGCGTCTCCTGCAGTGGATGTTATTCACGCAGTGGTCGTACCACGATCTGCCCATGAGACACGAAATCTTGGTAACACAGTCGTGCAGGGCTCATCTACGATGGTGGATATCTTCCCCTCTTCTTCATCAGGGCCGACCCTTTGTTCCCCCTCCTCCAGTTGCCACAGTCACCACGGATGCCTCCCTGATCGGGTGGGGGGGCATTATCAGGGCAGGATGGTCCACGGGACGTGGCAACCCATAGAATACCACCTGCACATAAATGTCCTGGAGATGAGAGCAGTGCTTTTAACGTTGCAAGCCCTCGACGACTTTCTTCCCACGGGGACTATTGCAGTACAGACGGACAACATGTCCGTGGTCTGGTACATCAACAAACAGGGCGGAACCAGGTCCTATCCCTTATGTCGAGAAGCTCTCAGACTTTGGCAATGGGCGATCTCTTCTCAGCGGTTTCTGATAGCAACGCACATCGCCGGCAGGTCCAACCTATTGGCGGACAGGCTAAGCAGATCTATTCTGATGCCTCACGAGTGGTCTCTCAATCAATCTGTAGTGGATCAGATTTTTCTGAAGTGGGGCACCCTTGTTGCGATCTTTCGCTACTCCTCAAAACAGCAAGTGCCCAGATTACTTCACACTTTTTCCCCTTCCAGGCCAACCCTTGAGAGACTCTCTAACCCAGGATTGGCCTCGGGGACTTCTTTATGCTTTTCCTCCCTTTCCATTGATTCCACAAGTCATTCAGAAAGCCACCGTTTTGAGAGCCAAATTGATCCTCATTGCTCCATATTGGCCTCGACAAATTTGGTTTCCGTCTCTACATCATCATCTTCTGGTGCAGCCCTGGCATCTGGACCCAGTTCCGGATCTTTTGATCCACCAGTCGGGTCAGCAGCACCGGGCCATTCATTCTCTCAACCTCACTGCTTGGTTGCTCCACTTCCTTCCTTAGCCAGGCTACCAATGATTTCTGACTCAGTCAGAGACATTTTAGTGTCTTCTTTAAAGTCGTCCACTAGAACTATTTATGCTAGCAAGTGGCGACGTTTTTCAATTTAGGCAAACGCCAGAAATATTGATCCTTTTACCGCTCCTGTACATTCTGTTTTGGATTTCCTGGCGGAGGGTTTTCATTCAGGATCTTCGTCATCTACAGTCAAAGTACAACTGGCTGCTATTTCCAAGTATCATGTTGGCTTGCATGACAATAACATCATGTCTCATAGGTTATGCAAGGCCTTTTAAGAGGAGTTTTCTCCTAAAACCGCCTGTGAAACATCCTCCTCCGCAATGGGATCTAAACTTAATGTTGGCATCCCTAATTCTACCTCCTTCGAACCGTCTGCTACGTGTTCTTTAAAGTTATTGACGTGGAAAACTATATTTTTGCTGGCTGTTACTTCTGCAAGAAGAGTTTCTGAGATTCAGGCCCTCTGTATTCGTTCTCCTTATCTGGTTTTTCATAAGGATAGGGTTTCGCTTAGAACTTAACCCTTCCTTTCTTCCCAAGGTTGTATCTCAAACCAATATTAACCAATCTATTGATCTACCAGTTTTCTTTCCTAACTATTCTGACAGAGCTGAACAGAAGCTGCATTTTTGGATGTTCATCGTCAGCTCAGGTACTACTTGCATAGGACTAAACAAATTAGAAAATCAGACCAATTGTTTGTCTCCTATGCAGAAAACAGGTTAGGTCTTCCAGTTTCTAAAGTGACCTTATCTAGATGGTTGACTTCCACCATTTCCTATGTGTACTCTCTAAGGGCAAACAACTATCTTCTAAGCCAAAAGCACATTCGACCAGGAGCCTATCCACTTCTATAGCCTTTCAGGATAGACTTCCCATTGACACTATTTGTGCAGCAGCTACTTGGGCCACGCCTCATACCTTTGTGTCTCATTACAAGTTGGATTTGGCCTCCAGAGATAGGGCCAGTTTTGGTTCAAGTTCTCAAGAGTCTGTTCCATTGAGCCACCGGGATACAGGTGCTAGGGGCGGTCCCATCCAGCAAGAATGAAGGAGATTGACAACTTAACATTTAGAAGTTATGTACCTACCATAACGTTCCATGTTAGTTGTCTTCTCTTCTTTCTTGCGTCCCTCCCTCCTTCCCCCTGGCCTGGACAGATCTTGGAGAGTTCCTATTAGATTGCTTCCTCTGGAGCATTGTTATGAGGACTTCTTTTAGGAACCATGGTTCCTAATTATGTTAGGATAGTCTTTAGCAGGGTCAGTTAGCTGCCAAACGAGATCTGAGGTAGTTCCGCCTTGCATCATGGGATATAGGGTTGCCTCGAGCTGGTAAAAGGAGTTCTCGAGCTAAAGCAAGTGCCGAGTCGGAGCCGAGGATCGGCTCCGAACCCATCCAGCAAGAAAGAAGGCGAGAGAAGACAACTAACATGGAACATTATGGTAGGTACATAACTTCTAATTCCTAAGGATTAGCTGGTTCAATGCCCCAGACCAGCTCGTTCTTACCCTTACTAGAGGTAGCAACATCCTTGACCTGGTCATTACTAACATGGGCGACCGTTACTCTACACCAGTAGTCAACTCTCCCCTGGTTAGATCCGACCACAAACTAATCACTTTGGAAATCCACATCCCTCCCACCCCACCTCCCTCCGCAAAGGTAACCACCATGAAAAACTTCTCCAAAGCTAACTTTGGGCTCCTAAAAACAGAGGTGGCTAACTTCACGGCACCCATGCAAATGGAGATCAGTTGCATGACCGCCGAATCATAACACAAATGTACTGTATGAACACGTATACATATGTATGGATCTTGCCATACCCAGTAGAACCAAGACACTCTCCTCCAAAAAAAGGAAGCCAATCTGGAGGTCCCCTGCCATAAACAAACTCTACAACAGAAGGAGGAAACTGACGCGGAATAAGATGAAGTCCCAAGACTGGAAAAACTCCCTTATCAGCCTCAACAAAAAGTTGAGATCCCTCATCAAATCCTCTAAAGCTAGCTATGAAAACTGAATTGCATCAGATAGTAAAGACTACCACAAGTCCTTCTATAGTTAGGTAAAGAATCTCCACAGCAATACACAGATTTGCTCTGAGCTACGGCACAATGGTCCCTCCTATACTGAGCCAACAGATATTGCCAATATACTGGCCGACAGATTCAGTGCCAACTTTACCCCCCCCCCGGGACCACTCACAATACCAGTATATTGCCAGGCACCCAGTATTACTGCTGCACAGATTAAAACAGCACTGTCCAAGGCCAAGAATACAGCTTCCATGGGACCTGACAATATCCCTGGCTGTGTTCTACATGAACTACAGAGTGAACTGTCACCTCACCTGTGTGCCCCGTTCAATCACAGCCTCACCTCAGGGTTTTACCCTACTAAATGGCACACTGCTGCAGTCATCCCTTTCCACAAAGGAGGAGCGACTACAGACCCTGGGAACTATCACCACATTAGCCTGACTAGTCTAATATGCAAAGCTATGGAATGCATCATTATGGACCTAATAAAGATGGATGTAGGGAATCTCCAAACTCTGGATCCCACACAGTTTGGTTGTGTGAAGGGTCGATCATGCCTGCTCAACTTGGTCAACTTCTTTGAGTCAATCACCAGAGCTGTGGTTGAAGACAAGGTGGTTCATACAGCCTACCTTGATCTGACCAAGGTCTTTGACACCATTCCCCACTGAGGAATCATAGAAAAACTCACTAAGCTAGGCATCAACCGCTATATCACTAAGTGGGCTGCAAACTGGCTCACAGGTAGAACCCACAGTGTGAATGTAGCTGACTCCAAGTCAGACTGCCGACCAGTCACGAGTGGAGTCCCACAGGTTTGGTCCTGGGTCCTCTCCTGTTTGGTATCTACTTCTCTGAAGTCCAGGCCACCATGAAGGGACTCTGGCTGACAAAGTTCGCAGACAGTTGCAAGTTGGGAGCTATTATTAACTCCCCAAGTGATGTTGACATCCTACAGAAAGGCCTCACTGAGATCAACAACTGGTGTCAGACCCATGGCCTTAAGCTCAATGCAAAAAAATGTGTCGTCATCCCCTTTGGAAAAAAAAATGGTTCCCATGAATTACCACATTGATGGTAGTTCACTGACCACAGAAGGCGTTATAAGAGATCTGGGAACACAGGTTGACAACAACCTCTCTTTTGACCACCACATTGCCACTGTGGTCAGAAAGTCCTTCTATGTGGCACATCTCATTACTAAGGGTTTTGCATCCAGGAAGAAAGAAGTGATTGTCTCCCTCTACTCTTCCTTCATTAGGCCAATCATTGAGTACAGTGCCCCATTTAGTATGTACCTCACTAAACACCTGCAACAACTGGAGAGGCCGCAAAAGTACCTCAAAAAGAGGATCGTAGGCCCTAAACATTTGTCCTATATGGACAAACTAAAAAAACTGCAACTATTCTCTGTCTCATATCACCTACTTAGAGACTTACAAAGCAATGTCTGACCCAGCTCTGTTAGAAATGCAACATCTAAAGAAATCCCAATCCCTCTGCACCACACACTCCAGTGACCTCAACCTCATTACCACAATCAACAGAACATGCTGGAGGGACAGGTTCATAACCCAGAGACTGCCCATGCTATGGAATAGACTTCCCATACATGTCAAGCAGAGCACCTCACTGGCCCTCTTCAGTAGAAGTCTTGATGAGTGGATGAGAAATAGAAAATTCACCCAAGGGATCACGCCAATGGCTTTACTCGGCAGAGGCACTGGGAACTAAGGTCGCGTGGCACGATGCCAGGCTTAATCCTATGGGCTGGGCTTGTAAAGGCTCCAGGGCAATTAGCCTAGTACACACCTATGAACCTATGGTATGCAGCACAGTTGTGTGAGTATTAGCATTTGTGTCAGAAAATGTTCTGCATGAGCCACACGCAACTGATTTGTGATCTGTCCGTATATGGCATCAGGCCACTCAGTCACAGCTTTCCCATGAAAACATATAGGCATATGTTGTGCAATTGATGCAATTATATGACACTTGTACTGTTGTAAGACTCTGTGAACAGTATTAGTGTATGTGGAATGTGATGCATGACCAATGTTGTATTTGGAGTTTTTTTCACGAATCATTTATTTCAATAAATGTGAAATGTTAAGGGGAATATACAACTAAACACAGAACACATAACTGTTTGTGGAGGCTACCAGCAATACTCAGTCAGACAAAACAGGTAATCTGCTAGCTGACAGTTTGTCTCACACTTCACTCCCCTGTCATCACTCTCCATTGGCCCACATATATATGCAAACATTGTTTTGTTTGTCTTCACAGGAGGGCAGCTCATCTATGCGCTGTCTATGGCTAATGACACAGAATCAATGGGACCTGACAACATCACACGTTGCCTTTAGCGTGACTTAATATCTGACCTACGAGACACAGTTCGGTCCCTACTTCAACACAGCCTCCACACAGCCTATGTTCTCATAGAAGGGTGTACAGCAGCAGTCATCCATCTGACGGGGGGGGGGGGGCTATCACCTGATGCATGGAGTTATATACCCATACTCCTGACTGTCCTCATCTGTGAGGCAGATCAACAAGTCATCATGTACCTTATCAAACAGGACACAGGTAATCTCCCAACTATAGCAAACCCATATTTGATTTCTTAAGGCTACATTATGTCTGTTACATCTGTTTGATGTCTTCAAAAAGGTCACCAAAGACATGCATGAGGAAAACACTAGCATCCTGCATAACTTGACCTGGCCAAGCATTGGATATAAATCCACATTCAGGTATTACAGAGAAAATGTCTCAAGTTGGCATAGACACCTATGTCACCAAATAGGTAATCAAATGGATCACGTACATGACAGATAATGTTGATGTGTGTAAAATCACTTCTATCTATGGTCCAATGACCAGGTCCTCAGGATTCTGTACTAGGCTTTTTCCTGTGTAATATTTAAGTCTCAGAGGTCAAGACTAACATACACATCCTTTGTCTAACCAGCTTTGTGGAGGACTGCAAATTGCGGACAATCATTTAATCCACGATTTGTACTGATATAATGCAGACAGTATTAACACACAAGGAATTGTTGCCAGAGCCATGGAGACACAGTAAATGAACAAAAATCATGGGGGAATTAGTTCCTTTACAATAGAGACAGCACACCCCTATGAGCAGACCAAGTGATATGTGACCAGTGTACTCAAGTAGATGATACGCAGAACATCCACCAGCATGTGCCCACAGTGGTGACTAATCCCTTGTACGTAGCACAACTCCTGAGTATGTGCAGGACATCCACATCAAAGGGCATTAGAGTCCCATTGTTAACAGTCCTCATCATATCAAAAATTGGGTACAATGCTCCCTTTTGCATGTACCTTCCAGCACATCTTGCTGGGATAATTTACTCAAGTGTATCACTTTTGCCACATTGAGCTCCCACACGTCTTATCAGCCATACCCAAGTATTCTTTTTGATATGCAACCATTAGGAGCTGACAGTGCAGAACTCCCTTAAAGGTTTTATACAAGATGCATGTGTGATATGTGTTCCTGTGATGCACGCAGTAAATACTTAGATACTGTCTTTCGACTTTTCCCGGTTAGGGGTCGCCACAGCGGAACTCCGGTCCGCTAATGATTGGCATTAGATTTTACATGCTGGCTTGCCGGGCCTAACACACAACCTTCAACGAAGGAACGCCCATTCACGCATGTCGACACACAGAAGACGCTCTAACTGAGAATCGAACGTGCAACGTCTAACTGTGAGGCGACAACGCTACCACAGCACCACCACCGCAGTCTACAGTGAATACTTAGATAACTGACAATATTGATGACATGGGTTACATTTGTGAAAGTGAGGATTGTGGCATGTGTGTATATATATATATATATATATATATATATATATATATATATATATATATATATATATATATATATGTATATATGTATATATAGTTTCACTTTATAATCTCGAAATACTGAAATGTTGAATTTCAGTATCTCGGGACTATAAAGCTGAAAAATCAAAACACCGAAACCCCAAAACCGTGAAATTCAAAATCGCGAACGTAAACACACTAAACACCACACAACACATACACTGTCCTCCCCACATTACAACAAACAAATACACACAAACACAACAATACAAACAGACAAGCCTAACCTACATATAAGCAGGAGGGGCAAGCCCCCCTGCACCCCCCCATGTGGGGGGGCTGCGCCCATCACACCCCCACTACTTATATTTACTAACGCCAAGGTCTCACCAAGCAGAAAGGCAGTAAACTCACCACTACACACTGTACAACCCCCCCCCCCACACACACACACACATCACATATTTACAAACGCCACCACTTTCAACACTTACACACGTGTGTGTGTGTGTGTGTGTGTGTGTGTGTGTGTGTGTGTGTATATATATATATATATATATATATATATATATATATGTGTGTGTGTGTATAGATATATATATATAGATATATAGATATATAGATATATATATATATATATATATAGATATACATATATATATATATATATATATATATATATATATATATATAGATATACATATATATATATATATATATATATATATCTATACATAGGTTCATAGGTAGGTACTAGGCTATCGGCCCAAGGGCCTACGTAAGCCTAGCCAGCAAGGTTCCATAGCTTACGTCACCCAAGAAAGTTATTTTCCTGTGCCACAGTCCAGCAGAGACACAGAAGTGATCCTCGGGGTATATTTCCTATTTCCCATCCACTCAAGATTTTTCTTGAAGAGCGCTAATGAAGAACTTTGCTTGACATAGATGGGTAGCTTGTTCCAGAGTATAGGAAGTCTCTGGGACAGGAATCTATCCCTCCAGCATGTCCTATTTATTGTGGTGAAAAGGTTTAGGTCCCTAGAGTGTGTAGCTTGGAGGGATTGGGATTTCTTTAGGTGTAGCATGTCCAACAGCTCTGGGTTTGACAAAGCTTTATATGTTAGGCAGAGATCACCTCGGAGTAGGCGATATGCTACAGAGTAAAGCTGGAGTTTTTTGAGGCGGTCAGTGTAGGGCATCTGTTTGAGGCCAGTAATCCTCTTTGTGAGGTACTTTTGTGGCCTTTCCAGCTGCTGCAGATGTCTTGTGAGGTACATTCCAAAAGGGGCGTTGTACTCTATAATGGGTCTAATGAGTGACAAGTAGACGGGAACAATGACCTCTTTTTTTCTGGATGAGAATCCTTTTATGATGAGGTGTGCCATGTAGTAGGACTTCCTGACTACTGTGCTGATGTGACTATCAAAGCAGAGACTACTGTCCACCTGTGTCCCAAGGTCTCTTATCACGCATTCGGTGTTAAGTAGATTGCTGCCTATGTGGTACTTCATGGGTACAGAGTTTTTAACCAAAGGGAATGACACTGCACTTTTTGGCATTGAGCTTAAGGCCATGGCTCTGACACCAGGCATCTGTCTCAGTGAGGCCCTTCTGTAGGATGTCCACATCATTTGGGGACTTGACTATGGCTCCTAGTTTGCAGTCATCTGCGAACTTAGTTTGCCAGAGGCCTTCTGTGTTAGCCTGTACTTCAGAGAAGTAGATAACAAACAGGAGAGGTCCCAGGATGAAACCCTGTGGTACTCCACTTGTCACTGCTTTGAGGTCAGATTTGGAGTCTGCAACTTTTACAGTGTGGGTTCTGTCAGTGAACCAGTTGGCAACCCATCTTGTGACGTAGGGATTTATACCTAGATTAGTGAGTTTAGCTATAATTCCAGAATGGCGGATAGTGTCAAAAGCCTTGGCGAGGTTAAGATAGGCTGTGTGAACCACCTTACCCTCATCCACGGCTTTGCTGACTGCCTCAAAGAAGTCGATCAGGTTCAGGAGGCATGATCTGCCTTTCACAAACCCGAACTGGGTGGGATCCAGAGTTTGGAGGTTACCAATGTCTTTGTTTATGAGTTCCATGATGATGCGTTCCATGACCTTGCAGACCAGGCTCATCAGGCTAATAGGTCGATAGTTCCCGGGATCAGTGGTGGCTCCCCCTTTGTGGAGTGGGATAACTGTTGCTGTGCGCCATTCAGTGGGCACAAAGCCTGATGCGAGGCTGAAGTTTGTGTAAAACGCAGCCTGGGATGTTGTCCGGTCCCATGGATGCTCTGTTTTTGGCTTCAGAGAGTGCAGCTTTTACCTGCATAGTTGTGATTACAGGGACTCTGCATTCTTCCTGTATAAATATGGGCCCCTTAGGGGGTGGGGGTAAAGTTAGCACTGAACCGATCTGCCAGGATGTTGGCAATATCAGTTGGTTCTGTAATTTTCGTGTCTTTGTGCTGTAACTCAGAGCAGATCTGGGTGTTGCCATCTAGATTCTTGACATAGCTATAGAATGCTTTGTGGTTGTCCTTGGATTTAGTGGCGATTTTGTTTTCATAGCTAGTTTTGGAGGATCTTATAAGGGATCTCAGCTTCTTACTGAGGCTGACCAAAGAGCTCCTCCACTAATGGGGTTTTACTCTCTTTTGTAACAGTTTCTTCCTTCTGTTGTACAGTTTGTTTATGGCAGGGAACCACCAGTTTGGCTTCCTTTTTTTGGAGGATAGCGTCTTGGTTCTGTTTGGGATAGCACGATCATTGCACTTGTGTAAGTGCTTATAGAGTGCATTTGTGTAGGATTCAGCAGTTGTAACTGTATTGTCCATCTACATGGGTGTCATGAAGTTCATCATTTCTGTCTTAAGAAGCATGAAGTTGGCTTTGGAGAAATTTTTTACTGTGGTTTCCTTAATGGGGGGGTGAGGGCGGGATGTGGATATCAAGGGTGATAAGCTTATGGTCGGATCGGACCAACGAGGAGTTGACTTCAGGTGTGGAACATCGGTCACTCATATTGGTAATGACTAGGTCTAGGATCTTGTTGCCCCTGGTGGGGGTGTGGATATGTTGATCTAGGGCATTGGAGTTTATGAATTCCAGAAAGCGTTGAGCTAAGGAGTTAGTACACGAGTAGTTTTCCCAGTTAATGGTAGGGTAGTTGAAGTCACCCATTATTAGGTTGTTTGGTTGAACCCTAATATTTTGCAGTACATCAAGAAAGGAGGAGTGGGAATCCTGGGGCATGGTGGGGGATATGTAGCAGGCTTTAATTTGGATTGCAGTTTTGCCCAGAGTTAGTTGCACTTGGATAACCTTGGATGCATTATGCTGAGCAACTAGCCAGGAGGTGTGGATATCCTTAATGAATATGGACACGCCTCCCCCTTTGGTGTTTCGGTCCAGGTTACATGGCCGAAAAGTGTGGTATGAGTTATAGCCTGGTAGTGCTATATATGTCTGTATGTGTGTGTGTGTATATATATATATATATATATATATATATATATATATATATATGTGTGTGTGTGTGTGTGTGTGTATGGGGTCTATATTATATCCTCGAACGCTTAAAAAAGCGAACGCTGATTGATCGAACTTATTTTCGCGAAACTGCAAAATATCGAAGCAGCAGAAACTCAAATTTTTTCCTAGGGAAAGAATTCGATTGTCCGTTTCCTCTTGCTTCGGTATTTTCAGTGTTATGGTGGAAAGTTACCGGTCAGATTCAGGTAAGTGCGCGATTGTGTGGATGTGAGTGTTAGGGTGATTAAGATGAGTTAGGGTTAGGGCTCGGGTTAGGTGTGTGTGCGATTGAGTGGACATGAGGGTTAGGGCGGATTTAAGTGAGTTAGGGTTAGGGAGCGGGTGAGGTGAGTGTGCGATAGTGACGAACCTTAGGGTTAGGGTTTGGGTTAAGGTAAGTGGGTAGTTAGTGGTGTGTGCATAGTTTAGTGTAGGGTTAGGTATCAGATTTTAGGTGTATGTCTGTGGATTTCTGTTTGCTTGGTGTGCTTGTGTTGTGTGTATGCGTTTTGGATCAGTGATTTTTTTTCCCTGGGAAAAAAATCGCTGATCTGACAGTTCGAGATTGTAAGTTTTCGCTTAAATCAGGTCGATCAATCAGCGTTCGCTTTTTTAAGCATTCAATGATATAATATAGACCCTGTGTATGTGTATATATATATATATATATATATATATATATATATATATAAATATATAAATATTATATATGTAAAACACAATTCACCGAAACAAATTTCACCGAAAGTTGTTTATGGCGTTGTCCCCACTGTAGTGCGACCCTGGAATTAGTATATATAGTAGGGGTGTGTGGGGGGCTACACCCCCCCCCCCATATTTTAAATGTTTTGAACTATATACATGCATACTTGCAATTGCAATATATTACTCTTATCCAGACATGATATATACTTAAAATATGTGGGGGGCTACATCCCCCCCACTATATATACTAACTCCAGGGTTGCACTAAAGTGGAGACAAGGCTATATACAGCTTTCAGTGAAATGTCTTTTGGTGAATTGTGCTTTCGGTGATTTGTGTTCGGTAATTTGAGTTTCGGTGATATGTGCTTTCGGTGAAATGTCCTAGATCCATATATAAATCTATATATATATATATATATATATATATATATATATATATATATATATATATATATATATATATATGTGTGTGTGTGTATATATATATATATATATATATATATATAGATATATATAGATATAGATATAGATATAGATATGGGTGTGTGTGTGAGCACTTGTAGATAGGTACATTTTGTAAATATGTAAATAATCCTTTTATGTTGTGTTAAATGAAAGACTTACTTTTTGAAGATGCTAGATGGTACCAGGGTTGGGTTGCCAGATTTCCAACCAGCCAGGTAGGGACAAAAAAAAAAGGTCTTTCACGGCAAGTGAAGACCAAAAAAAAAAAAAAAGGTCTTTAATGCGGGACAGAGTTCCACATTAAAGAACAGTAGCTCTGCACTAAGCACGGAGCTTCTCGTGTTTAATGCATTGCAGTTCCGCATTCAACACAAGTAGCTCCGTGTTTAGCGATTTTTGATTGGCCCGTATACCGGCATACGGGCCAATCAAAAATCGCTAAACATGGAGCTTCTTGTGTTTAATGCGGAACATTGCAGTTCCGCATTCAACAGAAGTAGCTCCGTGTTTAGCGATTTTTGATTAGCCTGTATACCGGCATACGGGCCAATTAAAAATCGTTAAACACGGAGCTACTTCTGTTTAATGCGGAACACAAGAAGCTCCGTGTTTAGCGATTTTTGATTGGCCAATATGCCAGGTACACGGGCCAATCAGAAAAAAAAAGGAAAAAAAACAAAGCTGAGGCTGGCCGGGATTTAAACCGGCAGGGCGGGACTCGGGATCAGGCTGCTGATCTCGGGACAGTCCCGCCCAGATAGGGACGTCTGGCAACCCTGTACCAGGGAACTCCTACAGAAGCAAGGAAGAGGCCTAAGGGAAACAGCAGTAGTACAGAGGAAAAAAGAAAAGCTATAGAGAGTTTCGAAGTAGAAAATGAGAATTTGGAGAAAATGTGTTCAGTGTGGAGAGTCAGAAGGCAGGTAAGGATTCCTGTTTGGTGGAAAATACATATAAGCAATACATATAAGCAGCATTTAGCTATCTCAATGGAGAATTAAGTTAGTGAGTCTGTTGGAGTGGTGCAGATAGCAGGACTGGTGTAAGGAGGGCTTGCAGATAGTGTCTTTTGAAAATAATTGAGCATGATGATCCATGTGACAGATTTGCTGTTTCATGGGGTGAGATGGCAGTTAATATTTTCAGATGTTCTGAGGATGATAATGTGCAAAAGGAACCAGGTGTTGTGGCTGGGAATGCAGCAGTTAAAACATATGCATCAGTGATAGAAATTAAAAGAGGAAGGCAAGAACAAACTGAGAAGCAGTGTGGTTTTGTGCAGCAGAAAATGCAGTAGTTAAAATATACGCAGTTGTGACAGCAGGCAGAAAAGGAGAACAGCAATAAACTGTGAGTAAAACTGCTTTTAAAAGAAGAGAAGACAAATTATGAAAGTAAGAACACAAAATGACACTGTAAATTGCCAGATATTATGTATGAGACAATTTGGTAACTGTTCTGAATTTTAAAGCTCAAGAAATTCAGAATTTTGTATGTGTAGGGACAAAGACTTTTTGTTAATATCTGAAACTGAGTGATTGATTATGAAATGTTTGGAACTGTGTAACAAAAAGGACATTTATCCATGGAACAATTATTTGTTTTCTGGTAGTAACTGAAATGTTAAAAATTTTACTTTGCCATTTAGAATTGATAAACTGAAAGAAGACGATGTTAAAAAATGCATGCAAGGTTTCTGTGAAACAGTTGATAACTTTGTGAAAGCTAAGTGATGAGAGAAACGTGGAATGGATGGAGGAGGTTGATAGCCGTTTTGTAATTTACCTGGTCAAAAAGGGGCATTAAGATAAGCTGGCCCACCTAGTCATGCTTCCTGTGTGGGGTCATTTCTCATTTAATTGATTATGACAAGATACAGTTTAACCTGTGTGGGGAGAAAGGACATAAAGCAAGAAGGTGTGCGGCTGAATGCAGTTTGTGTAAAAAAGAGACACTTTTGGATGGATTGTCAAGAACAAGCAGTAAATAATGAAATTGGAGGGGAAGGGAAGGAAACGTACATGAGGAAGGACAAGAGGGTTGGGGAGAGGGTGAACAAGGTGAAGAAAAAACTGTAGAAGAATAAAATTATATGCAGGGAGAAAAGGGAGAGAGATAGTACATGTAGGAAGAGAGTTGAGGAGAAGAAATCAACAATAATTTGTTTTTTTGAAGTTCTGGTCAGTGAATAATCTCATTCTGAGGATCAGGATTATTTGTACATAAACTCAGGAAACTATTCAATAGGGTGAACTAGTAAAAATAAGAAAATGAAAATTTAAAAATATTTTCCCAAAACGTAAAAAGAAGTGAAAGCAATAATTTTAGAGCACTTTCAATAAATGTAAACAGTATTGTTAATACTAAGAAGAATTGGGATATTAGAATGGTGTGCTACTATGGATCTTATTCTGTTAGAGGGATGTAAGATTCCTGAAAACTGAAGAAAGACTGCAAACAGAAAAACTGTGGGGTGTAAATATGATATGGAGCTTAAGAAGTGAAAACTGTTCTGGAATGGCTGGGTTGTGTAAAACTGTGAAAATACTAGATGTAACACTGGTAATGATGTGAAGGTTAACTGTTGTGGATGTGAGGTGAAGAGACCATGTTTATAAAAGTATAGCCTTATATGCATATGCAACTATCAAGGGAAAAGGGAATCTCTTTAATCAAATATTAGTCTATGTGATGGTTAACGTGAAAATTATAATTGTAGGGAACTTTAATTGTGACTAAAAAGAAAGATAAAGATGTAAAAATATACTGCAGGAAGTGATAAAATGTGGTAAATTAGGAGTGTGGAACAAAGGTCACTGGACAAATTTACCAGAAGTAGTGGATTAAAGCCATTACAGTAACGAAAAAGTTGTTTACCAACATAGTAGAATGTCTGAATTTCCTATCGAGACTGATAATAAATAAGTTACCTGTAAAGGGGAATATGCCATATAAAAAGAGGGTTGAAAGAGTGTGCTTATTTTGTGGGGAGGAGGAGACAATAGATTGTGACTCTGGAAATGTAAAAGAATGGTGAAACTGTGGAGAAAGTTGTACAGTAAACTCTCAGTTAATCAGAACTCAAGCAACCAGCACTCTCAAGCAACTGGCAAACAAAAAAAAATCTAAGAAATACAGTACAATTTTCAAGTGTTGCACTTTCTGATTCCCCCCACAGAAACATACCATGTTTTTAGAATTTTAGAGTTTTAAAAAGGAAGATAGGAATAAATTTCCTTGCTCCCCAACCTGAGAACAAGTCAAACCAAACAAATAGTATAAGGTACAGTATTCGTCAGGCCTATTTTTAATAGCAACTCTCAAGCAACCAGAAACTACAGTTGTCCGGCATCTACCAATCCCCATGTGTGCCGGTTAACTGGGAGTTTTCTGTATAAATAAATTGTTTTTGAATATTAACAATATAACTATATAGATATCAGTATGATTATGCATGCATATTATAATTATAAAAATGCAAAGAACAAAACCAACACACATTCCAGGGCTAAAAATTATTTAATAAAATAGAATATAAAAATAATAAACGTTGGCGAGTGCTTTCACAACATAAAAAATTGCTTCATCAGACTGATTTAATGTTACACTTTAGTGAAACATTTAAATAAGACAGTGTCACCAATCATAGGAGCCATAACAAAGCGCTACAACCAATCATATTACACATTTACTATCCATCTGATGGCCATTCAGATTTCACTAGGTGTAACAATAAGACCAGTCAGAGAAAACTTAAAAACTTAAAATAAAAAATTACCACCAGTGATAGGTGGCTTAATGTAACATTGTAACCAGTCCTACTACACATCTGTTAACCATTCAGTGGCTTAATACATAGTAATATAGCCACTAAGATTTCACTTAGTGTAGTATTATAAGCAATTGTATAGGTTCCTTACAATGAATTTTATACGAATCATAAATGCAAGGGAAAAACAATATAACCAATCTGTTTATTCATGGAGATCATACTTGAGAATAATGTGTTTGTATTTGATGGCCAATATCACCTACAGAATGATGGCGTGGCTGTGAGCACTTCTAGTGCCAGTAGTTACGCCAGTGTGGTAAGGCAGACTGGGAGGAGGAATTTATCAGGAAGAGTCATGATTTTGTTGGCTGTCTTTTATTTTAACAATGTTTTGTTGATGACCTCTTAATTATATGGAGAGGCAGTGAGAATGATGTGAAAGGCTTTTATGAGTTTTTAGATGGATCAACATCTTTTTTGAAGTTTTCATTAATTACTCTCCCCATGAAGTTAGTTTTGTGGATACTCTTATTACTAGATTAGACGATGGGCATAAAACCCCCTGGAATGTGTAGGAAGCCCTGCCATAGGAATATTTATTTGCATAGACTGAGTATACACCACAGGCGTATCTTACAGAATATAATTAAAGGGCAGGGGATGAGGATCTCCAGATTGAATGCCTGTGATGATAAATTTAATGATGAGATTCAAAATTTGAGTATAAATTTGGAAAAGATGGGTTATAGAAGCTTCAAAATTAATGCTAATATGAGTCAGATTTCACTTTTACGCCTGGCTACAGCAAAGCATTATATTTTTTCATGAGATTGTGATGAAGATAGCATTAGTAGGAAGTAAAATTTGAATGACAATGTAAAGATCCCCTTTTTATACTAGCAATGTACATAGCATCACTGAAATTGTTAAGAATCACTGGTCAATATTAATGACTGATTCAACAGTTAAGAATGTGATCGGAAACACCCCTAGGTTTAGGTATAAAAATAAAAGGAACATCAAGAGCACGCTATTTTACACCAAATATACTGCCAATATTGGTCTTGTTGGTATGGAACCAGGTACTATTCCCTGCAATACCTGTAGATACTGACGGTTTATATCTACAGCTAACGCATTTGTGCACCCTGATAATGGTCAAGTATATAATTTCAGAGTACCAGCGAGTTGTTACACCTGTCATGTAATTTATCTTGCTACCTTCCAGGTATGTGGATATTAGCTGCAGTGGTGGTGCTGCGGTAGCATTGTCGCCTCACAATAAGACGTTGTCCTGTTCGATTCTCAGCTAGAGCATCTTCTGTGTGGTGACATGCGTGAATGGGCGTACCTTCATTGAAGGTTGTGCGTCAGGGCCGGCAACTTGGCACGTAAAAATCTACTGCCAATCATTAGCAGACCAGAGTTCCGCTGTGGCGACCCCGAACCGGGAAAAGCCGAAAGACACAACAACAACCTTCCAGGTATGTGGATCATTTTACACTGGTAAAACGGATAGACAGTTGAAAGATCATATCAGAGAACACTTGTATCAGATAAGGATTAATTATACTACTGATGCATTGTCTAAATATATTCTTGACACTGATAAAACTCCATATTTTATGTTAATGTTTTAGAGGTTATCAAAATGAATATTAGACAAGGTGATATCAAAACAGAACTGAAATTGCTGAGGCATGATGGATTATTAAACCTAGAGCGGATAGGAATAAGAGTTTGAATGCTAAGGTCCCTTTGAAACCATTTTTAAAAAGACACAGGGCTACAACATTGAAATACAGCTTTGTAGAAGAGGTCCAGTGGTAGAATTTTTACATTTCATGTAAGAGGCTTGGGTATGATTCTAGGGTAAGCTGAATTTTTAAATTTTAATATTGATCACACATTTCTTGAACAGTGTGGAAATATGTTAGAAGAGAGTGTTTATTGTGAGGAGAAGCCAAAGGTTAGCTGATATGCATGTGTTATTAACTAAATTATTTTAATTTGCATTGTTGGATTAGTTTGGCCACTATATTATATGTTTAATTGTGGAACATGATTGGCTACAAGTCTACACTAAATAAAGCCTGTATGGCTGTATTTTGGTTAGTAGCTTTGCAGCATGATTGGTTATATTGTTTTTATTGTGTATTTATGATTGGTAGAAAATTCATTGTAAGGGACCTATACAATTGGTTATGATACTACACTAAGTGGAATCTTAGTGGCTATATTACGATGTTCTAAGCCACTGAATGGTTAACAAATGTGTACTGCAATTGGCTACAATGTTACATTAAGTCACCTACCATTGGTGATGATGTGTTATTTTAAGTTTTCTCTGATTGGTCTTATTGTTATAGCTAGTGAAATTTGAATGGCCGTCAACTGGATAGTAAATGTGTGATATGATTGGTTGTAGTGCTTTGTTATGGCTCTTATGACTGATTTCTCTGTCTTATTTAAATGTTTCTCTAAAGTGTAATATTAAATCGGTCTGATGAAGCAACTGTTTATGTTGTGAAAGCACTCACCGACTTTTATTATTTTTATATTCTATTTTATTAAATAATTTTTAGTCATAGAACATGCGTTGGTCTAATTCTTTGCATTTTTTTGTTACTTTTAAGTTGTTAAGTGGACAGTTTACCTTTGGAGTCATATTTCATAGGTTTATAGGTGTGTACTAGGCTAATGGCCCTGGAGCCTTTACAAACCTAGCCCATAGGATTACCCTGACATCATGCCACCCAACCTTAGTTCTCAGTGCTTCTGTCGAGTAGAGCCACTGCAGTGATCCCTGGGGTGAATTTTCTATTTCCCATCCACTCATCAAGATTTCTCTTGAAGAGGACCAGTGAGGTGCTCTGCTTGACATGTATGGAAAGTCTATTCCATAGCATTGGCAGTCTCTGTGTCATGAACTTGTCCCTCCAGCATGTTCTGTTGATTGTGGTAATGAGGTTGAGGTCTCTGGACCATGTGGTACGGAGGGACTGGGATTTCTTTAGATGTAGCATTTTTAACAGATCTGGGTCAGACATGGCTTTGTAAGTCAAGCAGAGATTGCCTCTAAGTAGGCGATATGAGACAGAGAATAGTTGCAGTTTTTTGAGTCTGTCCGTATAGGACAAATTATTTAAGGCCTAGGATCCTCTTTGTGAGGTACTTTTGCAGCTTCTCCAGTTGTTGCAGGTGTTTAGTGAGATACATGCCAAATGGGGCATTGTACTCAATGACTGGCCTAATGAGGGAAGAGTAGAGGGAGACAATGACCTCTTTCTTCCTGGATGCAAAACCCTTAGTAATGAGATGTGCCACATAGAAGGACTTTCTGACCACAGTGGCAATGTGGTCGTCAAAAGAGAGGTTGCTGTCAACCTGTGTTCCCAGATCTCTTATAACGCCTTTTGTGTTCAGTGGACTACCATAGATGTGGTAATTCATGGGAGCTGGGTTTTTCCCAAAGGGGATGACAACACTTTTTTTGCATTGAGCTTAAGGCCATGGTTCTGACACCAGTCTTTGGTCTCAGTGAGGCCTTTCTGTAGGATGTCAGCATCACTTGGGGAGTTAATAATAGCTCCCAACTTGCAATAGTCTGCGAACTTTGTCAGCCAAAGTCCCCTTGTGTTAACTTGGACTTCAGAGAAGTAGATACCAAACAGGAGAGGACCCAGTACCGAACCCTGTGGGACTCCACTCATGACTGGTCGGCAGTCTGACTTGGAGTCAGCTACTTTTACTCTGTGGATTCTACCTGTGAGCCAGTTTGCAACCCACCTAGTGATATAGGGGTTGATGCCTAGCTTAGTGAGTTTTTCTATGATTCCTGATTGGGGAATGGTGTCAAAGGCCTTGGCCAGATGACTCAAAGAAGTTGACCAAGTTGAGCAGGCATGATCTACCCTTCACAAAACCAAACTGTGTGGGATCCAGAGTTTGGAGATTCCCTATGTCCTTGTTTATTAGGTCCATGATGGTTCCATAGCTTTGCGTATCAGACTCTTCAGGGTAATGGGGTGATAGTTCCCAGGGTCTGTAGTCGCTCCTCCTTTGTGGAGAGGGATGACTATAACAGTGTGCCATTCGGTAGGGACAAAGCCTGAGGTGAGACTGTGATTGAACAGGGCACACAGGTGAGGTGCCAATTCACTCTGTAGTTCATGTAGAACACAGCCAGGGATATTGTCAGGTCCCATAGAAGCTGTATTCTTGGCCTTGGACAGTGCTGTTTTAACTTGTGCAGCAGTAATACTGGGTGCCTGGCAATCTACTGGTATTGTGACTGGTCCTTTGGGGGAGGTAAAGTTGGCACTGAATCTGTCAGCCAGTATATTGGCAATTTCTGTTGGCTCGATGTGGGAGGTACCATTGTGCAGTAGCTCAGAGCAAATCTGGGTATTGCCATGGAGATTCTTTACATAACTATAGAAGGCATTGTGGTTGTCTTTACCATCTGCTGCAATTCTGTTTTCATAGCTAGTTTTAGAGGATTTGCTGAGGGATCTCAACTTTTTGATGAGGCTTATAAGGGAGTTTTTCAGTCTTGGGACTTCACGTTATTCCGCATCAGTTTCTTCCTTCTGTTATAGAGTTTGTTTATGGCAGGTGACCACCAGATTGGCTTCCTTTTTTTGGAGGAGAGCGTCTTGGTTCTATTGAGTATGGCAAGATCCATGCATTTGTGTACGTGTTTGTACAGTGCATTTGTGCATGATTCGGCTGTCATGCAACCATTCTCCATTTGCATGGTGCCATGAATTTAGCCACCTCTGTTTTTAGGATCCCAAAGTTAACTTTGGAGAAGTTTTTCATGGTAGTTACCTTTGCAAGGGGTGGGATGGGTGGGAGGGATGGAGATTTCCAAGGTGATTAGTTTGTGGTTGGATATAACCAGGTTGGTTTATTGAATGAAACCTTGTTTAATGGGAAAATGGATGTTTGGCAGACAAATATTGAAAAATTAAATTATTGTGGAAGAAGGAGTGTAGGCCAGTTTTGAAGAAGGGTGTTATAAGAAAAATGAAAATTAGCAAGAAATAGGAATGTATATATATGTAAATATGTAAATAATGTTTTTTTATATTGTGTTAAATAAAAGAACCTTACTCTTTTTGGTAGGTGCCTTGGGATCTTTTACATCCACTGGAGTTACAACTAACTCAGGTAGATAGAACCTTGGCTTAATGTCACATCCGAACATCGGCACACTAAGCAGTGCAGCACCACCCTAATACTGCACTGCAATGTCATCAATCCATCTACTTTGTGAGGGAGAAGAACCAACAGCCTTATGCATCAAAGGGTAAGTGTGCTACCTGTTGTGCCACTGACACAGCCTAAGCTGAAATAAACAGTCCCAGTAAGCTGCTGGAAAGCAAATGTTTAAAAAGCACTGGCAAGGAGGTTCCAAAAAGAAAGCAGGAACCCCCTATGAAGAAAAAACAGTCAAATAATTCTGAATGAAGGATTTCCAACCCCTCTCCCACCCTGGCAGTCCTTTATTCCTTCCAGAAAGTCTGAACCTCCATTTCTCTCTTTGACAACAGAGTGTTTTGGACAGATGTGTTCTGAAAGTATTTTGTTAAGATTACAGATGGCAGTGGCATCTCTCCTTCATTTCTTTTTTTTTGGGGGGGGGGGGTCCTCTTCAGCTTTCATGTGAATGTCCTCTTTTCCCTGTAGTTATTCAGCATATGCTTGCTCATATGGTGATAAAAGTTGTCCCTCCTCCTCAGTTAGTTGAAACATTTTATTCCAGGATTCTCCTGAGGGCAAAGAAAGAATATTCTTGGAAGCCACTTCTGGATATTTCTTTTATGAATAAGTTTGTGATACTTCCCATGTTTCACAGCTTGTTGCCCTTATTCCCGGTTTGATTTTTCTGGTTTCCTTAAATTTAACAGATGCATGTCATCACAATCCTAAGGATCCAGATTTCAGATGCCACTTCTTAAGGTTTTCCATGTCTGGATCACATTATCAGTGCTCCCTTTGGTCTATGTACTGCTCCAAGGGAGTTCATAATGTGTACGGCTGTAATAGCCTACTGTAGCCTGTAAAGGTATTCACGTGTTTCCATATTTAGATGACTTGCTTATTTTTGCTGAGTCTTTTTTAAAGTGTAAGGAATTTCTCATTTAGGTAAGGGATCCCCTTAGCAGGCTGCGATTTGAAGAGAACTTACAGAAGTCTTGTTTGACTCTTTCTCACAGGATTGTTTTCCTTGGGTATCTCTTGGACACCATAGTTCAATGAATTTTTCTTTCACAAGAAAAACAAATCTGTATTTAGACATATTCTAGAGTTTTTTTCCACTCTGACTACCATGTCAGCAAGGGAATTCTTCAGGATTTTGACTCTTATCACATTTATGATACTCATACCTCTTGCAAGACTCTACATGAGAAAAATCCAGTAGTACCTAAAATCGCTGTGGTCGTAGCATCTCCATCCCTGATATTTCAAATACCAGTTTTGGGATTTGTGAAAAGGAGATTTTGTGGTGGAGAAACCAAATTTCTCAGAATTCACGTTTCCCATTCTCCCTTCCTTCTGTAGCACAGCCAGTCACAACCAAAACCTTAGACTTTGCTTGGGGAGCAGGGTCTGTGGGGATAAAAATGCAGGGTCTTTTGAACAAAAAAGATAGTCAAAAACCCATAAATATAAAAAAAGATGCTAGTAATGTTAGCTCTTATAAATGCTCTAAATTCTCTCAACCATCTGTGGTCTGTGAGACCTCTTCAGTTGTTATAGACAGCATCACAGTAATGTATTACATAAGCAAGCAAGAGGGTACAATATCTTACTTGGTAGTTTGGGATATACGTTTTCAGTACAGTCTCACTCTACAGTCATCTTACGTACTGCCAGAGCAAAACTATGTGGCAGACAAGCTGAGAAGTACCAGAACAGGTCTTTGCACGTGGAAACTGAAGCAGGGTGACTTCCAGGAATTGAGGCAGCTTTGTGGAACACCTCAAATAGATCTGTTTACTTCCACTCACACCAGTCATTTGGCAAACAACTTCTCCAGGACTCCATGCAAGAAGGCCTAAAATACAGATATATTTTTTCTTTTCTTTAGACAGGAATGTCCCTGTATGCTTTTCCACCCTTTTAGCTAATATCATAATATCCAAGGTTATTCTGAAGATTCATAAGGATTCCCCAAAGGTAATTGTGGTGTCTTCCTTCTGGCCCAGGTAACAGTGGTTCTCCCTTGTTTTGGAAATTGCCAGGGGCAATTACCACAAGCTTCCTCCCAAACTGGATTTACTCACACAAGTTCAGGGGTGTTTAATGCATCCCAACTCCAAACAGCTACTTCTGACTGCCTGGATAATAGAATTTTAATACCTTTTAGGCACCTTTTTCTGAGGACGTACAGTAGGTATTAATGGAGGTAAGAAAGTTGCTACTGGAAAATTGTGTATCAGCAAATTTAAAAGATTTTGTAGTTGGTACCAGTAAAAGAAACAACACCCATTTAGAGCACGTGTTTCTCTGATCTAGCAGAATTTATGTGATTTTCTATCATATAGCCTGTTGTACTCCTTAATCAAGATTCACTTGTTGGCCATTTCAGCATGTCTGCCCATGGATCTCTCTCTATCAATGCAACCTTATGTGAAAGTGTCTATGAAGGAGATGTTACAGAAGAAGCTTCTTAGAAGCAGGTGGCTGCTCCTCATGATCTTATATTTGTGTTAGAAAAGCTAATTATTGTTCCATTCGAACCAACTTATCAGTTTGACTTGAGGTTCTTAACATGGAAAATAGTCTTGCTAACTGCCATGACCAATGCAAGAAGAGTATCTTGAGTTGCAAGCTGTCACAGTGGGCCATCCTTTATCTAGAGATTTCCTTAAGAACTAATGCATCATTTATGCCTAAAGTGGTATCTAGTTTTGCTTTATACCAAGCTATCCATCTTCCTCTCTTCTTTCCAGAACCTAAAAATGAGGGAGAAAAGATAGTGTATATGTTGGACGTCCACAAACAACTCAGATACTGTCTTGAGAGAACAAAATCTTTCAGAAATTCTGATCATAGGTTCATTTCTCATGAATGTGAAAAAGGACAGCCTATTGTCAAAACAGACTATTTCAAAATGGTTGTTTCATGCTATTATTTTTTGTTATACATACCACAGGAAAACAATTCCAGGCAGAATCAAGGCTTATTCTACCAGGGCCTTGGCCTCGTCTGTGGCTTTTTGAAAGGATTGAATAAACAGCAACTTGGTCCTCTATGCACACTTTTACAAAGCACTGCAAACAAGATTTCTTCTCTAAGTCTAGGGCATGCTTTGCTAAGGCCATTCTTCAGCGATCATTCCAACATGTACTGTTACGCTAAGTTTACTTATACAGCTGTAATTTTGTTGAATTCAGTTGCTGCTACTAGCATGCTAGAAACTAAATGGCTAAAGTGTTTACACTAAAGTGATTTTCCAGTGTAATAGAAGTATGAGTTTTGTTTTTTGTTTCTGTTGAACTAGACTAGTGACATGAATTTTTGCCATTACCTTCCTTACCATGTTACTTTACATTTCTTGTGGATCTTTTCTTCTTAGAACTTCAATGAAAAGGAGTTGTTCTGTGACAGAATGTCATGGTTAACAATTACTAATAAATAACTAAGCAGTAGTAGTAGTTACTATGTGTTCCATCATGTTTGCTAAGCATATTCATTGTGCACTCACAGTTGCAGAAAGATATGAAGATTTTAGAAGCTATTGTCAGAAATGTATAACTGTTGTATTTGTTTAATCTTCTTACAAAATATTAAAGAAAAAAAGATGTTTCATTGACAGGGTTTGCCCAGTCATGCAGTTAATTTTTATATATGCATAGGCAAATGTTCATTCTTACTTTTATTTCATAAGTACCTGCCTAAAATTAATTTTTGAATGTTTAATGAACTTCTGCTTTGTGTTCATTAAAATACTTTAATGGTATTTTTCAGAAGTGAATATCTGTTAGCTTAGTAAATGGGCTGGTCCAGAGAACATTCTTTGAGATGGCATGCCTTAAAGGCAAGGCTAAATACTGTATAAAAAAATGTTCCAAAATCACAAACTAAGAAATACTGAAAAGCCACAATAAGGCTACTCCCTCCATGTGGTAGCTAGCTCTAAGATGGTCCGTTTAGCTGGTATTATATATCCCCTTTCTTGTAGTTGCTGGTATGCAAGCTCTACGTATGTATCCCAGGTCCTTCCTTAAATAAAAACAATTTTTTAATTCTGTTCAGTTAAAAACGACAAATTGCCTACTTCAAAGTACTGGTTCAAACACTAACACTTTCCTCGGAGCAAATTTCTTGTTATAGTAACTTGGCTCAATATGATAAGAAATTACTCATTCACTGGAAGTCACTTCCAGCTACCTTTCTTCCTTGAGTGCAAAACCTCCATTCACTGACAACTATATGCTCCGCTTCCTGAGCAGGTACTTCCAGAGTTCTAAGTCAATAAATTGCCTGTATGCAAAAGCACTAGAGCAAGTTGCAAAAAGTTCCTTACTTGGAAGCCAACCTGTAACCTGCATACAGCCTGTGTGTAAAGTGGGGGGGACATGTCCCAAAGCTCTTCCTTCTTCTAAAGCCAATTGATTCCAATAGGCATCCCGTGTTCAAGGTCACCGGAATGAATTTCCAAAGTCTAAGACCAACTTCAAATCGGCGTGCTGCCTGTGCACTTAAACGAATTCAAGGATAAATAATTCTTCCTTCCTCTGAAGCCAACTGGAATCAGCAAACTGCCTGTTTGCAAAGTCTCTGGAGCAGGTTCCAAAATATTCCTAGTTCTCAAGCCAACTTCAAGTAAGCATGCTGCTTGTTTTCAAAAATGGACTTAGGAACGGATAAGCGCTTTCAGTTGTAAACCTTCTTCAGATCCTGTATTTATCTGCTTTGCTCTTCCTTTTATACTGTGCGTATTCTAGGTATTAACCAATGAGGTATTATATTCAAATAAGACTCTCTGCCTTCATTATTCATGAGTTACACTTACTACTTGTATCCAGTCTGTCTTTTTGTATATACTGCCAAATCCGTTTAACTTCCTGAGTTCCTGCAAGTATGTCACTGGTTATTCTGTCCTCTTGGGAGGAGTCCATTCTCGCATGTTCTTTAGTAGCTGGTTGTATAGCTTTACTGTCATGTTATTTAGTCCTATTTCTTAGTGGTTTTATGATAGAAATATATTATCGCCCCCTAAGCCTCCTTTCTTTTAGTACTGGTTTTAAGGGGACTACTGTGTTAAGGCCAGGACTTTGACTGACACGCAAGTTCATAATCCTTTCCATTTCTATTTTTTCACTTCTGTTGAATAAATCTCCACTTCGTGCTGTAACTGAAACATGAGTTAATATCATAAATTTAAAGCTATGCCCTGGATTATGCTTTATATGCTGATACAAAGCATTAACTTCTATCTTGTTGTTGATGTCTCTTAGATGCCGTAAAATACGTTCTTTGAACTTTCTTGGGATTTGGGATTTTTCAGTCGGGCCCGAGGGGAACATCTCTGGACATATTTCAGTTCCGAGTCTCCCTCTCGGTGCCTCGGCTCAGGGAACTCTGACTCCCGTCATGTTCTCCGAGGCTGGCCGGTCCTCGGACTCGGGGTGGCCTGCCTTTGAGGCCATGCGGACTGTGCTGGCCAGATCGTCAGCTACATCAGGCGGGTCGATCACTCTGTCCCCCACCTCTCTGGTGAGAACCTCTGATCACCACCTATCCATGGACAGTAGAGCACCGAGGCCTAGGGATACCCCCACGAGTGGTCCCCAACTTTCTGAGGGCCCTTCAGAGTTTGTGCCTGAGGAGCCCCCAAGAAAGAAAATGTGCAAGAGGAAGCACATAGACTCCCAGGATGAGTCTCTCACCTCTGATACCGACCTCGATGAATCTGAGGGGTACCCCAAGTCATCCTCTGATGATGTTTCCTTCTCCGACATCCTGGAGATACTGAAACAAAGAGGTGACTGGCCATCCAAAGCCCCCTCCGAGGAGGAGTCAGTCTTCCTTAAGGCCTTTGGTGCTCAGCCCTCCTCCTCCTGGGTGTCCCCACCCTTCGACGAGCTCCTAGATTTGATTTGTCGGAGGGTGTGGGAAAACCCTGATTCTGTGGAGCCTGTACCCAGGAGTCCCAACAAGTTTCTTTCTGCTCCCCAGGGTAAGGAGTTTCTGTCCAAAGGAGTCCCTGTAGATGCCATGGTGGTGGCGGCGGCCACTCAGAAGGAAGTAGCAGAGACCTCTTCCTCCGTCCATCCTCCTAACAAGGAGTCTAGGACCATGGACCAGTACGGGGAAGCGTATCCTCTCGTCAGCAACCTTTACCTTATGGTCGCTGAACTATCTGTCTCATTTCACTCGGCTCCAGAGAGATCTCCTCAAGGAGTTAGGAGATACTCTTGCGGGTAACGTCCCTGAGGCGGTGGCCCAGACGGTTAACACCCAGGTGTCTACCCACAATTCCATCGTCAACTCCTCCATTCGTTTGCAGCCGAGGGAGCAAGTAGGGCAGCAAGCTCAGGAGTCGCCCTTAGAAGGCAGGCCTGGCTGCGCCTTTGTCACTTTGCGGAGGCCTTCAAGTTTTCCTTCACTGACACCCCCTTTGATGGTTCTTCTTTGTTCGGAACCAAAGTGAAAGACACCCTCACCAGGTGCAGGTGCGAGCAAGAGGGAAAGACCCTGTTTGCCGTAGGGGTCCATTTTTCCCTTCCCTCTAGGTCTTACCCCAAGGCCCAGTGGGGTGGGAAGATGTGGTTCAAAAAATCACAGAGGTTTTTTCCTGCCGCACAAGGTGAGTCCCCCTCCAGAGGCAGGGGAGGGGGAGGTTATTCAGGGAGACGCCGCCCTAGAGGCAGAGGGGGCCCCGCAATTCGGGAGACCGCGATTCCTTTCGTGGCTCTCCCTACTCTCTTTCCTGAGGGAGTGCCCGGCTGTGCTTATCCGGAGCCAGTCGGGGGTCGAATTTTGTTATATCCCGAAGCCTGGAAAAGCATCACTCAGGACCGATGGGTATTACAAATAATTTCTGGAGGTTATTTCATTCCATTTACATCAGACCCCCCCTTCATTCAGAAAAATCCCAGACGTTCCACCCAGTCAAAGGGATCAAGCAGCCTCAGAGGTTTCAAAGCTGCTAAAAAAAGGAGCCATCCAGTGTGTCCCCTCAGACCAAATCGGATTAGGGACTTACTCAAGATTCTTTTTGGTGCCGAAAAGAACAGGGGACCTGAGACGCATATTAGATATTAGCCGACTGAACAACTATGTACAGAAGTCCAAGTTCCATATGGTCACACTTCAATCGATTCTCCCATTGTTGGGAGAGGAGGTATGGATGTGCTCCATCGACCTAAAGGATGCTTACTAGCATGTCAAAATGGACAGGGCATCCGGGAGTCACCTACGCTTCCGGCTGGGAGCCAGTCATTTCCAGTTTCGAGCCCTGCCCTTTGGTCTCACCACAGCCCCCAGGGTTTTCACCAAGTGTATGGCGGTGGTGACTGCTCACTTGAGACGTCAGGGATTCCAAGTGTTTCCGTATCTGAATGACTGGCTCCTTACCGCCCCCACCAGGCATCAACTAGTCCAAACCAGGGACGCTACCATCACTCTATGTCAACAGTTGGGCATAATACTAAATTGGGAAAAATCTGCTTTGTTGCCCTCGCAGCATGTCACCTTTATAGGCGCAGAATTAGACACCATTCGAATGCGAGCATTTTTACTGCAGGAAAGGATCAGTCTTGCAACAACAGATGCACACCCTGATGCCCCTGAGGAAAGCAAAGGCAAGATGGGTTCTTCAACTCCTGGGGACCATGGCAGCAACAATTATGTTGGTCCCTCTAGCGAGATTGCACATGAGACTTCTTCAATGGCTCCTCTTTGCTCAATGGTCTCTCCAAAAGTTTCCACTTTCTCACCCCATTTTGCTCAAGGACAGATGCAAACAGAATCTCATTTGGTGGCTTTTCACCAACAATTTGGACAGGGGAAGGCCATTCGTTCCACCCATCCCGGTTGCAACAGTGACCACGGATGCCCCCCAGATGGGGTGGGGAGGGCATTATCTTGACAGGACAGTCCAAGGCACGTGGCAAGATCACGAGATACATCTACATATCAATGTTCTAGAGATGAGAGCAGTGCTACTTGTGTTGCAGGCACTTCAGAGCTTTCTTCCTCTAGGAACGTTTGCAGTACACTCGGACAACATGTCAGTAGTGTGGTATCTAAACAAGCAAAGGGGAACCAGGTCTTACCCCCTGTGCAGAGAGGCCATGCGAGTGTGGCAGTGGGCAGTGTTTTCCCAACGGTTTCTGGTGGTAACGCACATTCCTGGGAAGTCCAACGTGATTGCAGACAGGCTAAGCAGAGCTATTCTGATGCCTTACGAGTGGTCCCTGAATCGTCTAGTTGCAGAACGAATCTTCAGCAGATGGGGTCAGCCTTGCTGCGACCTTTTTGCCAGCCCCCTCAATGCCAAATGCAGCAGCTACTTCACGCTGATCCTCCGACAGGGGGAGTCACCCAGGGACGCTCTAGTTCATGATTGGCCCTCCGGTCTGCTTTATGCTTTCCCTTGCTGTCAAAAGTGATTCAGAAAGTGCAATCCGTGGGAAGCAGAATGATTTTGATTGCTCCACACTGGCCTCGTCAAGTCTGGTTCCCCTTTCTCCAACCGTACATTGTGGACACTCCTTGGATTCTGGACTCTCAACCAGATTTACTGACACACATGTCGGGACAGTTCCACCCCTCTCTGATGACCCTCTGGTTGACAGCCTGGCTACTCTACTTTCATCGTTAGTTAGGCTTCATAATTTTTCACTGGAAGTAGTTCACATTTTATCTTCCTCTCATAAGCCATCTACTAGGAAGATTTATTCTAGCAAATGGAAGAGGTTTTCTATTTGGGCGCATACCCAAGGAATTGATCCTTACACAGCTCCAGTTGCTTCAGTCTTGGAGTTTTTGTGTATGCTTTTCCATCAGGGTTCCACATCAGCTACCATAAAAGTTCAATTGGCAGCGATCTCTAATTTTCATGTTGCTAATGAGCCTAGTCTCATGGCTCATAGACTCTACAAGGCTTTCTTGAAGGGTACTCTGTTACTCCGTCCTCCGGCTCCGAACCTATCATGCCCTGGGATCTCAATTTTTTCTACAAGCCCTTACTTCATCACCTTTCGAGCCTGCAGCTACCCGTGACTTGAAATTCTTGACCTGGAAAACAGCCTTCTTAACAGCAATCACTTCAGCAAGGCGAGTTTCAGAAATTCAAGCCCTTTCTATCAAACCTCCTTACTTAATCTTCCATAAGGACAGGGTTTCTCTTAGACCAAGCCCTTCTTTCCTTCCTAAAGTGGCTTCCGTATCTAATATTAATCAATCTATTGAGTTGCCTGTATTCTTTCCTCATTTTTCAAACAGGGCAGAATTTAAATTTCATCAGTTGGATGTACACAGACAGTTACATTTCTATCTACACCGAACAAAAGATATCTGGAAGTCTGATCAACTTTTTGTCTCCTTTTTGGAAAACAAAATTGGGTCCCCTGTCTCCAAAATCACCCTATCCAGATGGATATCTAGTTGCATCTCTTTCACCTACCACACAGGAGGAAAAGATCTGCCGTTTCCGGTCAAGGCTCACTCTACTCAGGGCTGTTTCTACATCTGCAGCCTATCAAGCCAGATTGTCAATGGATGATACATGTGCTGCAGCTACTTGGGCTTCTCCTCACACATTTGTTTCTCATTATAAATTGGACGTGGTATCTAGGGGCAGGTCGTCCTTTGGTTCCACAGTACTCAGGAGTATTTTCCTATGAGCCACCCAGGATGTAGGTGCTAGGGACGCTGTCCCACGGGTAAGAATGTAGGCGAGATAGGACTACATAACATCAAGAAGTTATGTACTCACCATAACGTTCGATGTATGTAGTCCATCTCGCCTCACATTCTTACTTACCCTCCCACCTTCCCCTTTCCTGGAGGATCTGAAGGTTAGGTTTCTATCTACAGAGTTCCCTTTACTTTTAGCTTATTCTTTTTACCTGGATGTTGTGTATGCATGGGGTATGAATGAGTATAGCAGCAAACTAGATCTGGGGATATGGAGCAGTGCACCATGGGATACCTGCTTAGCCCAGCCAATAGAAGACTTCGAGCTAGAAAAGTTTGGCCGAGTCGGAGCTGATATTCGGCTCCAAACCCACGGGTAAGAATGTGAGATGAGATGGACTGCATACATTGAACATTATGGTGAGTACATAACTTCTTGTTTTGCACTCAAGGAAGAAAGGTAGCTGGAAGTGACTTCCAATGTATGAGTCATTTCTTATCATATTCAGCCAAGTTACTATAACAAAAAATTTGCTCCGAGGAAAGTGTTATTAGTGTTTGAACCAGTACTTTGAAGTAGGCAATTTGTCGTGTTTAACTGAACAGAGTTAAAAAATTGTTTTTATTTAAGGAAGGAACTGGGATACATATGTAGCGCTTGCATACCAGCAACTACAAGAAAGGAGATATATAATACCTGTTAAACTGACCATCTTGGAGCTAGCTACCACGTGGAGTGAGTAGCCTTATTGTGGCTTTTCATTTTCATATGGTGAAGGCGTACTCCCTAGGCTAGAGCTTGTTCACTTTATCTTTTCATCAACTAAGAAATACTTGCAGCTGGAAGTCAAACAGTCCAAAACCAAGCCATAAAAACTTCAGGTGTTGCTCAAGAAGTGCAGTACAATCCAGTAAAAGTGTAAAACACAGGTTTAATCCAAGAAATGCAATACAATCCAGTAAGCATATAAGCGCTTTCGTTTTAAACCCTTTAAAACTTCATCAGATACCTGAAGTTTTAAAGGGTTTAAAATGAAAGCACTTATATGCTTACTGGATTGTATTGTATTTCTTGGATTGAACCTGTGTTTTACACTTTTACTGGATTGTACTGCACTTCTTGAGCAACACCTGAAATTTTTACGGCTTGGTTTTGGACTGTGGCTTCCAGCAGCAAGTTTTTCTTAGTAAATATAGTATACATGCATATGTGTGAAGCCAGTCAACCAACATGTGGAGTCCCAAAAAAATAAAAACAAAGACATACAGCACGGGTAGAACATACTAACTCCACAGGATGACCTGAAGCAAATAACTAGAAAGGGAAAGGTAATAGAATGGGAAGAGGCCAAAAATGTATTTGAACTGCAGGTTAAGTGATTACCTTCGCCTATCAAGGATTGATATCAGAGTATAGGCAAAGAGAAAGAAATAGGAGAATCCTAAACAAAAGTCCTGCTCTAGTAGACTTTTTAATAGAATCTAGAACAGAATCTGCCGTTAGAAAAGGAATAGTTAGTAAAGTATATAAAATATTGCATGATAATTATACGAATCATTCAGAGGAGCTTAGAAAGGATTGGGAGAAGAGACTGGATAAGCAATTCACAAAGAGACAATGGGGGGATGTATGTATATCTCCCAAATATGCAACAAAGTCTAGAAGCTTTAGGATCTTTGCCTGGAAGTATTTGCATTGGTATTTTTATACCCCAAGCAGACTCCACAAAGAATTTTTCTGCAGGTGGATAGCAAATGTTGGAGGTCTGATGGGCAGGAAAGAGGTAGCTGGGAACATATTTTTTGGGAGTGTAATGAGCTGGCAGACTTTAGGGATTCTCTGCAGACCTGTCTGTCGGAGATGCTGGGTGAGCAGATTGGATGACTGGGGGGATGATTTTTTTGAGTTATGCTACAGAATCAGAATTGCCTAGACGTAGTAAAGCCTTGCTGAGTCTAATTATGGTGGCTGCCAAAATGCAATTACTAAAAAATGGAAATCAAACTCTAGACCAACTTTACTAGAAGTAGTGAATATAGTAACAGAGATAAAACAACTGGAATTGGGATCTTTAGAAAACAGAAGGAGCAAACTACATAGGAAAAATGGGAATTGTGGGAACAATTTATGCAGAGCAGGAATGAGATTTAGGAGGCAGGATTTGAATGAGCCATATAATGCTTAACTGACAATGACTGGATGAAGTGGTGTATAATGTTTGCAACTACAGTTGTTTCAATTGTGTCTGTGATGTAAACTGCTTTCAACTAAAGTGGTATTATTTTGTATGTTTTTCATTTATATAAATGTAAGATTGCCTGTGTCATATGTGAAAATGTAATAAAGATGTTTGGAAAAAAATAAAATGCCGACCCTAAAGTCAAAATGTAACAAATAATAAATACAACAAAGGAATTAATGTCTGTTTATGTGATTATCTGACTCTCTTTGCTCACATGCATGCGATCCATGCGATCCAGTAAATAGCTGTGTTCACAGGTTTGATTACAAAATGTTTCTAGAATAAAAATAAAAGAACTTACCTTTTAATTCAGCTTCATCTGTGCTATTCCCCAGATACTTATTCTAATTCACTCCCAGGCTGTTCCAGTGACATTTGACACAGCTTGATTGATAGTCAGCATTCTAAATTAGAACTCGTTATTGTGAAAACAAACTGATGTAATGGGATCTTATCTCGCCACATTCATAACAGATGGGTTCGGAGCCGATGAGTCAGCTCCGACTCGGCCACTAATATATTAGAACGAAGTCTCTCATTGGCTGATACCCCTTATCCCACAATGCACCACACCTGCTTCCCCAGATCTCGTTTGCCACTTTTCAAGACGGACGTGGTCTCAACTTGGCTGGAGCTAAGTCATTTTCTTGACCTTTTGGTCTTTTTTGTTTAGGGTTTCTGTCAGGAATCTGACTAAACAGCTGTTTTAACAGCTTTGTGAGTGTTTGTAGTTAGTTTGAGAAAAATTAAATTTTATTGTTTCTCGCGCTTCTTGTGGACTGGGCAAGGCGCGTTTAACTTACTAGGTTGTTTCCTTATTGGATATACAGCTATTTTTTTTTCCTGTTGTGGTGTGACAGAGTTAGTTAAGGGCTTTAGCCCACATAGTTCCTTTTCTGTTTGTTTCACTGTTGTGGAGGGCTAAGCCAGTTTAAGTTAGAGGATTTTAGCCCATACTTCACTAACTACCTTTGTGTTATTGCTAGTCACCTGTGCTTTCTGTCAAAATGTCTAAGGAGCAAAAGTCAGGTTTTAAGAAATGTACTAAATGTAATTATAAGATGTCTATTACAGACAGCCATGCTATCTGTGTGTACTGCCTAGGCCCTAAACATTTACAGGATTCTTGTAGTGTATGTCACGCTTTCTCCTCCAGGGTTCTCCAGGAGAGGAAAAATAAATTGATTCTCAGGGGTCTGGTTAAGCCTTCTTTTGAAGAAGCTTTGGCTTCTTCTCCAGCTTCCAAAAAGAAGAGATCGTCGGCTCCGACCAGTCCGTCGGGCCCGGCGTCTAAAAAGCATAGATTGTCGGCTCCGACCAGTCCGTCGGATCCGACAACTAAGAAACAAGGCTCGACTTCTTCCTCGGCTCCATTGGCTTCGGAGCCGATGGCTGGAGAGTCTGCCTCTGTGCTTCTTTCCTCGGCTCCATTGGTTTCGGAGCCGCAGGTTAGTGCATCGAGAGGCCATTCGCCTGCCTCGGCTCCATTGATCTCGGAGCCGATGGAGGTTTTCGGCTCAGACTCTTCCCCCTCGGCTCCGAAGTTGCCTTTGGCGCCGACACTGTTGCAGCCGGTTCCGGTTTCGGCTCCGACAGTGTTGGAACCTTTTCGGAGCCGATCTCCTGCCTTATCGGAGCCGAGGCAGATGTCTTCTCGGCCCCAATCTGTTTCCTCCAAATCCTCTAGGCTATCTGATTCGGATTTGAATAGGGTTATCCAGAGGCTGTTCCAGTCCCCAGTTTTTACCAAAATGATGCTCCAGCCCATGCGGCTTCGGAGCCCACTCCACATCCCATACATTTGATTCCTCCTCCAACCCCCTTGGAACCGTTGGAGTTGGTGCGGGTGGATCGGAGCGGAATTGTCCAGTCGGAGCTGGGACCCCCTCGGAGTTCCTCTGCTCCGACTTTTATTCCTACCCTGTCCTCGGTGTCAGGGTTTGGTACCGGGTCCTCCTCGGTGGGGGCCGAGGGCAACACTGTAGAGCTCGCCTCTTCGATGCCCAGTCTTCCCCTTGGAGCATCTGCCGCAGGCATTCCGGGTACCTCCGTGGTCTCTCAGCAAGTGCCCTCTGCAGAGTCTGGAGGTCCAGCAGGTTTCTACCCCACCATCCCAAGTTCTGGGTACTGGTGCCTCTGAAGACATTCTTTCCCACGACAGTGGGGCCCTGGGGCCTGAGGATACCCCCTTGGAGGGTTCCCTTCTTCCCGGGGGTTCTTCTGAATCTGCTTCGGATGAACCCCCAAGGAAGAAACGGTGTAAGAGGAAGCACGTCGATTCCCAGGATGAATCCGTCACTTCAGATACTGACCTCGAGGATGCAGAAGAATCCCCTAAATCGTCCTCGGATGACATCTCTTTCTCTGATATCCTTGAGATCTTGAGACAGAGAGGTGATTGGCAATCCAAAGCCCCTTCCGCTGAGGAGTCAGTTTTCCTCAAGGCCTTTGGGGCCCAGCCCTCCTCCTCCTGGGTGTCTCCACCCTTCGACGAATTATTGGACTTAATCTCTTGAAGGGTGTGGGAGCATCCTGACACAGCAGAACCGGTGCCCACCAGGCCCAATAAGTTTCTTTCAGCTCCTCCCCAGAAGTAATTCCTCACTAAAGGTGTTGCAGTTGATGCTATGGTGGTGGCATCTGCCACTCAGCAGGACGTGGCAGAGGCTTCAACGTCTATTCATCCTCCTAATAAGGATTCTAGGAGCATGGATAGGTACGGGAAGCGTACCCTTTCTTCAGCGACCTTTACCATGCGGTCGCTGAACTATCTTTGTCATTTTACAAGGCTCCAAAGGGACCTCCTCAAGGAGTTAGGAGAGTCCCTTGCGGGTAACCTTCCTGAGGCGTTGGCTCAGACTGTAGGCGCCCAGATGTCTACCCTGACCTCTATTGTCAACTCGTCCATGAGGCTCATCTCCTATGCGGTCGAAGGGGCGAGTAGAGCAGCGGGCACAGGAGTGGCTCTTAGGAGACAGGCCTGGTTACGCTTGTGTACATTCGCGGAGGCCTTTAAGTTTTCCTTCACGACGCCTTTGATGGGTCTTCTTTGTTTGGACCCAAGGTGAAGGACACTCTTACTCGGTGCGAGCAGGAGGGCAAGACCTTGACTGCCGTTGGGGCCCGTTTTTCCGCTCCCTCTAGACCTTATCCCAAGGCCCAGAGAGGAGGGAAAATGTGGTTCAGAAAATCCCAAAAGTTCTTCTCTACTCCACCGAGTGATCCCCCCTCCAGAGGCGGGGGGGGACTCAGGAAGACGCCGTCCTAGAGGTGGCAGAGGCCCCCGTAACTCTGGAGACCGCGAATCCTTTCATGGTTCCTCCTATCCTCAACGTCCCTAGGATATGGCCCGGCTGCGCTTCTCCGGAGCCAGTCGGGGGTCGTTTTGCGAAACACCCACAGGCTTGGGAATCAATAACCAAGGATCAGTGGGTGCTTCGCATTGTAACCGGAGGTTACCTCATCCCCTTTTTCAAGCCCCCTCCTCCTACAAGGAAAATCCCGGACGTGCCACCCAGTCAACGGGATCTGGCAGCCGTAGAAGTTTCAAAGCTGCTAAAAAAAAGGGGTCATCCAGCCCGTCTCCGCCGACCAGATCGGATCAGGAACTTACTCAAGGTTATTTTTGGTGCCAAAAGACAGGGGCGTAAGGCCCATTTTGGACCTCAGCCTTTTGAATCGTTTGTGAAGAAGTCCAAGTTCGGATGGTCACCCTTCAGTCCATTCTCCCGTTATTGGAGAAGGATGTCTGGATGTGCTCCATAGACCTCAAGGACGCTTACTATCACATATTGATACGTCAGGAGTCCAGGAGTCATCTGCGCTTCCGCCTAGGAACCAGTCATTTCCAGTTTCGTGCACTGCCCTTTGGTCTCACCACAGCCCCCAGGGTGTTTACCAAATGTCTGGCAGTAGTGACAGCTCACTTGAGAAGTCTCGGATTCCAAGTGTTTCCTTATCTCGACGACTGGCTCCTCACTGCCACCTCCAAGCATCTACTGATTCGAGCGTTGAGGGCCACAGTAACTTTGGGTCTCTCGCTAGGAATCTCTTTCAATTGGAAAAAATCTGTGCTGTGGCCATCTCAGCGTATCACCTTTATAGGCGCAGAGTTAGACACAAAATGTATGCGAGCATTTTTGCCATCAGAGAGAATTCAGGTTCTACAATCTCAGGTCCAAATTTTGTTACCCAAATCTCGAGTTCCTGCCAGGCAAATTCTTCAGTTATTGGGTACGATGGCTGCAGCCATCCTTCTAGTACCGTTGGCCAGACTGCACATGCGAGTGCTGCAATGGCTGTTATCGGTTCAGTGGTCATACCAAGAACTTCCCTTGGATCACCAAATTCTGATTACGGACAGTTGTTGTCAAGATCTCCGTTGGTGGCTATGTCGGTCCAACCTGGACTGGGGGCGTCCTTTCGCTCTTCAGCCTCCTGTTGCCACAGTGAACACGGACGCCTCCCAGATAGGGTGGGGGGGTCATTATCTGGACAGGACTGTCCAAGGCACTTGGCAGGATTGCGAAGCGTACCTTCACATCAATGTCCTGGAAATGAGAGCAGTGCTTCTGGTTTTACAAGCACTTCATCATGCTCTCCCCCAAGGTACTATTGCGATTCTGTCTGACAACATGTCGGTAGTTTGGCACATAAACAAGCAGGGCGGAACCAGGTCCTACCCCCTTTGCAGGGAGGCCATGAGAGTATGGCACTGGGACATAGCCTCTCAACGTTTCTTAGTAGCCACACACATTCCGGGGAAAGCCAATATGATTGCAGACAGGCTCAGCAGGACTCTCCTGTTGCCCCACGAGTGGTCCCTCAACAACAGAGTGGCTGCGTTGATCTTCGCCAAATGGGGTCTCCCTTGTTGCGACTTGTTCGCCAGCCCCAACAATGCGAAGTGCAGACAGTTCTTCACTCTGACACCCTCTCAGGGGCAGTCTCCAAGGGACGCTCTAGCCCACACTTGGCCCCCGGGTTTACTTTATGCCTTCCCTCCGATTCCCCTTCTCCCGAGGGTGATTCAGAAGGCTCTCCATGTCGGGTGCGACATGATTTTGGTCGCCCCACATTGGCCCCGTCAGGTTTGGTTCCTGTTTCTTCAGAAGTATGCGGCACAGGGCCCTTGGATTCTGGACCCAGTACCGGACCTGTTATCCAATCCATTGGGACTCCCTCATCCATCCCTCCGGTCGCTGCGACTGGCTGCTTGGTTACTCCACTTCCATCCTTAGTTAGAGATCTTTCTTTTTCTTCGGAAGTAATGCACATCTTGTCTTCTTCCCACAAGCCGTCTACCGTTATGCTGTATTCCAGCAAATGAAAAAGATTTGTTTATTGGTCACAACAGCGAGGCGTTGATCCTCTTACAGCCTCAGTTCCGCAGGTCTTGGAATTTCTGGCTTCCTTATTTCATTCTGGCTCTTCAGTCTCCACATTTAAAGTTCAACTGGCGGCTATATCTAATTTTCATGTTGCTGTAGATCCCTCTTTAATGGCTAACAGACTTTGCAATTCTTTTCTTAGGGGAGCCTGGCTCCTCAGGCCTCCTGTGGCTCATCCCGTGCCCCCTTGGGACTTAAATTTGGTTCTGGCCTCCTTAACTGCCCATCCCTTTGAGCCGGTAGCCACTTGTGATATCAAATTCCTATCGTGGAAAACGGCTTTTCTAGTGGCTATTACTTCTGCTAAGCGTGTCTCAGAGCTTCAGGCTCTCTGTTCTTCCCCTCCGTATTTGATCTTTCACAAAGACAGAGTTTCCCTTAGATTGAATCCATCCTTTTTGCCTAAAGTAGCATCCCCTTTGTGCATCCAGCAATCTTTGGAGCTTCCAGTTTTCTTCCCAAATTTTTCTACTAGAGCAGAATATACCTTTCACCAGTTGGATGTTCACAGGCAACTACGTTTTTAATTGGCTAGGACCACTCAGACTAGAAAATCTGACCAACTGTTTGTGTCCTTTGCAGAGAATAGGTTGGGTCTTCCAGTTGCCAAAGCCACCATTGCTAAATGGATTAAGGATTGTATCTCTTTTATTTATTCCCACTCAGGCAAGGAGTTGCCTTTCCCAATCAAAGCTCATTCTACTAGAGCTATGGCCACCTCTGTAGCTTTTCATTCCAAAGTTTCAATAGATGATATTTGTGCGGCTGCTACTTGGTCTTCTCCGCACACCTTCATTTCTCATTACAAGCTTGATGTGGCTTCCCGAGGCAAAGCTTCATTTGGTTCCGCAGTTCTCAGGAGTGTGTTCCAATGAGCCACCCGGGGTTTTTAGGTGCTAGGGATGCTGCCCCATCTGTTATGAATGTGGCGAGATAGGATCCCATTACATCTTTTAGTTATGTACTTACCATAACTTTGGATGTATGGGATCCATCTCGCCTACATTCATACATACCCACCCTCCTTCCCCCTACCTTTTGGATTTGGAGGAAATATAGATCTTGATAACCTCTCCTATGGAAGGTCTCTAGTTGGTTACAGTTATTGGTATATGTTTTCTGTATCTGTATGAATGTATAAAGCGAACAAACAAGATCTGGGGAAGCAGGTGTGGTGCATTGTGGGATAAGGGGTAGCCCAGCCAATGAGAGACTTCGTTCTAATATATTAGTGGCCAAGTCGGAGCCGACGGATCGGCTCCGAACCCATCTGTTATGAATGTAGGTGAGATGGATCCCATACATCCAAAGTTATGGTAAGTACATAACTAAAAGTTTCCAAATGGTTGTCTCATGCTATTATTTTTGTTATTTCTCCCACAACAAAACTGTTCCAGGCAGAGTCAAGGCTTACTCTACCAGGGCCTTGGCTTCTTCTTTTGCCTTTTGGAAAGAGTTGGATTCTAGAAGTATTCTTGAAGCAGTAACTTGGTCCTCGGTGCAAACTTTTGCAAAATATCTTATGCCTTATTATGCACCAGGGTCATGCTGTTATCAGAGAATAACCCATATTTTGTCATTTCTCATTCCTTACCTAATGCACAAGTACTACAAGCATAGTTTGTTGTTTATGTTTTACTAGAGTTTAACATGTATATAAGAGGATCAATGTTTTTAAAGCTTGAATTCTCATTTACTTTACAGGTAATAATTTGTAGCATTTAATGTATTTTTAGAATGTTAGCAAACTCTTACACCTAATGTATTTTACTTTTGAATTGCATTCATTCATACTGCTGTCACTTATAGAGTTTTGCTTTTAATGTGTTTTGTCTGTTTGTTTGTAGCCTCCATCAAGAGCAAGGGAGCCAGAATATGAAGACCGTGATGAAGTTATTTATGAATATGATCCTGACTATGACTGTGTAAGTTACAGAGTAAGGATACCACACATTCACTTGATGTGGTTACAGACAGTAATATATGTATGTGGGAATAAAGAGAAGAAATTATTTAACTTTGGATTGTAACAGGATGTTTTATAATTACAGAGGTGTTCTGTATAATGAAACTTGAAATAATTAACACACAATGAAACAAGTTGCTGTAGCATTGTTGTGTTGAATGTTCACCATATCTGTGGTTATCATGCCATTTTAAGAATCTGTTTATTTTTAGACCTAGGAAAATCCATTCATACTAACTGCATTGAAGTCCAAAAGCTTACATAGCTTTTGTAAATAACTGAATATTTTTATTGACTTTCAATATTTTATTATTCTGTTTTTTGTAAGATTATTTATGTAGCTTTTTTATACTGAAATAAAAAAACAGCAACTACACAATGCCCTTAAGATATACAATAACATAACAAGATAAGAAAATTAGGTTGATTTACATGATAGATTTTATATGTAAATAACATACTAGTATTCTGTTGTTAGAAGTATTGTTTCGTCATTTTAGTAGAGTTAGACTCATCACCTTAAGGACTTCACTGCTTCCTTAAATTCTTATAACTTTATATAAATTACTTTAAACACAAGGACACTGGAACAAGAATGTGATGTAATGACTTTTACTGGACCAATATAGGTTTTGCAATTACTTTAGTAATACTGTATATCCATCTTAGCTTTTCCTACTTTCTCCTTTTTTTACCTTTAGTCTTTTCCAGTGTCAGTGCTTTCTCCAGTGAATCAAGTCTCTGCATTATATGGCCAAACTATTTGAGTTTTCGTATTGGTATAGTACATTCCAGGCTAACAGTTCTGATTTAGTTCTTTAAGTATTGACTCCTTTGACCTTCTTGCAGTCCATGGAATTCTCAAAAGATTTCTCCAGTTTAAATGCACTGGTTGCCTGGTGCACAGACTTTCTTATAATCTATCTCTCATAGTCATATAGAGTTGTAGCTGGCTCTTCTAGTGCCCAGTGCCATACCCTACCCCTTCAGCTGTTGAGTTAAAAAGCCAAAAAAAAAACAGAAAACAAAAAGTCTGCAGCAAGCCAGACTCATTCTTCACCTTTTGAGCTGCATTTGTAACAAAGGGATTTTCTGTACCAATACAGAAACATGTAGCTACTGCACTTCCAACTGATTTTCAATACCTTGAACCAAGGGCATTTGCCCCATTTCTGGCCATACTAATAGGAAAAACATTGCTTTGACTATACAAACCTTTATCGACAATGTGATGTCTTTGATCTTTAATATTCAGGTTTGCCATAACTTTCATCTAAAGAAACAAATGTCTTTTAATTTCTTGGCATTCATCACCATCTCTGAGCCAAGAAAATTAAATTCTGTCATTGCTTCCATTTTTTTCTCATTTGCAGAGTTGATTTCGCTGGTTGAGATGGCCTTAATTTTTAATGTTGAGCAGTGGACTATTTTTTGCTCTTTTCTCTTTCACTTTCAACAGGCTATTCAACTCCTCTTTACTTTCAGCCATCATAGTGGTATCGTCTGCATATCTGAGCATTCCAGCACCTGATTTGTCTAACCCAGCATTTTGTATGATGTAGTTGGAGTATAAATTAATTAAGTTGAGTGGCAGTATACAGACTTGTTACACTTCTTTCCTAGTGTTGAATCATTCATTTATTTTATATTTGGTTCTAACCATTGCTTCTTGGTCTACATGCAAATTGATTTTTCATGAGGTAAATGTTATATTCCTATTTCTGTAAGAAAGAGTGTCCTGTTGGCATGTAATAACCCTTAGTAGCTGGCTGAGTACTTATGAAGGTAGGTAAGGTAAATATTCTCTGTAAAGACACGTTCATTACTTCTGTGTTTTAATTCATCAATCTAAAAACTTTGCCTGGAGAAAAAACAGACAAAAACAAACCCTTATTTATTTATACTTCATTAAATAGGGAAGTGAACTGGCTCAGGGACCCATTGCAAACATGACCCAGGCCACAATGGCAAAGACAGTAACAAATAAGAAAGGTAAAGAAATACGGATGTTTAAGACACTTGAAAAAGACTGCATGTACAGTATATAGCCAAGGTGTGACATACTAAATAAGTAGAACATAGAAGACTGCATGCAGTCTTGATGCTTAAATGTACAATGTAAGATTCATTATAAACACAGAATTGTTTGTTAGCATATTGCAGTGCTCAGAGCACTTTAATATGTTACTATAGTACACTGGACTAGTAAGAGTCAGCAAGTAAAAGTCAATTATATTTGTATCACTCTTGCTGTCCTAAAGTAATATCACAACAGACCTAAACCTGAAAATTTTGGAATGGAACCCCTAGTTCAGTGAGGTCTAAGAACAATAATGGCTCCCCATCATACAGTTAACAAATAAATCATGTACAGTAAAGTCTCACTTAACCAGCACCCATGGGGATTGGTAGAGGCTGGTTAAATGTATGTTCCGATTGCTTGAGATATGCTTTGCGATTTTTGATTGGCTCGTATACAGGCATACAAGCCAATCAAAAATTGCAAAGCAGAGCCTCTTCTGTTCACTGCGGAGCAGCAGTTATCCCTCTTTTACTATGTCTCAGATGGGAGCTGTTATGGTGGATGGAGCAGGTGAATCTCAACCCAGGGCTTCCCTTCATTCTAACAGCCCCGGTTAAGAAAATGCACACAGACACCTCTGACAAGGTATGGGGCACCTGAACAGGCAAACAATGAGTGCATGGCAAGTGGCAGCCACGGTTAATAAAATAATATAATTCAAAAAAGAGAGGGCCAGCACAAAGTGTGGAAAAAATGACAATTTATTGGTTCATAGGGTCAAAGGCACAGAAGTCAAACACACCGACACATAAAGGGTAGGGGGTAATAAAAAGCCCCAAAAAGCAAACAAGTTTCGGCTTTATCAGCCTTCCTCAGTGTGTGCATTTGTAATCAACCAATGGGGATGTATGTATGATAATTAAGTTGGGTATATAGCTGTTGCTATATACAGTTAAGTGTATTGGCTTTGTGCACACAGTGAGAAAGGCTGATAAAGCCAAAACCAGTTGTTTTGTGGGGCTTGGGGCTTTTTATCAACCCCTACCCCTTATGTGTTGGTGTTTTTGACTTCTGTGCCTTTGAGCCTATGAACCAATAAATTGTCATTTTTCCACAGTTTGTGCTGGCCCTCTCATTTTTGAATTGAGTTTGAGGTTTATAGGCCCCATATTTGCGAGGGTATTCTTTTCATTAATAAAAGAATACATCAACATGAAAGAAATGGGGGCACTTATCCATGCTGATCTGATCTTTTCACACCTTTGGAAATCGGGTACCCTGTGAGTTTTCACAGAGAACCCGACTCTAATGTGGAACATAAACAGGCAAGGAGGGACCAGATCTTACCGATTGTGCAGAATGGCTCAGGAAGCATAGGACCTTGCTACCCAGAAAAACATGTCGTTCACAGCCAAATACATCCCATCACAAGACAGTGTGCTAGTAGGCTCTTTAACCATGTCTTTTGAGGACCCTCATGAATGGACACTTAACAGACAAGTTTTCCTGGGCATCCTCCACCATTGTGGGACCCCCTTAGATAGATCTGTTTGCTTCAAAGAGCAACAAGCAGCCTCTACTGCTTTGCATCAGTGACCCTGGCCCCTTAGCTTGCTGGACTGATACTTTCTTCTTATAGCAGACAGAAAAGTTCTTCTGTGCCTTCCCTCTACTACCCATTATCCCAGAAGTTCTTTTAAAGACCAAAAAGAACAACCAAAACTTTAGTTATTGATTCGATTCTGCCCAAGGCAGCACTGGTTCCCTCTTCGTTTTCCTTCTAGCCAGGGGCAAGTACTACAAACTGCCCAAAAAGCAGATCTCATCACTCAACTGAAAGGGTTACTACATCATGCCAGTCTGTCATTCCTAAACCTAAGTCTGTGGAAAATAGGGTTCTGATTCCTTACAGGCATCATTTTTGAGAATATCATTAAGGTTCTCCAAGAAGCCATGAGACTCACAACTTGAAAAATCTTACAGAGCAAAGTGGAAGCATTGGTGCCAAAGAAATGGACAGGACCCTAACCAATCAGAGGTGCCTTCCATTCTGAAATGTCTGTGTGAGTTATTAGATACAGATCTGGCCTAATCTTCCATCAAAGCCCACCTGTCAGCCATCTCTGTTTGCATGCCTCTCACTCCCCTACTTTTGTCCAGGTCTGAGGTCATGCTATTTCTTAAAGGGGCACTGCATCTGAGACCACCTAGAAAGCTCATTATCCCTTTGTGGGACCTCATCTTTGTGCTGGAGATGCTCAACTTACCTTTTTTTGAACCTGTAGCGTCAGCAAACCTCAAATTCTGTACCTGAAAAACTATCCTTCTTCTGGTCCTCACCTCAGCTAGGATAGTTTTGGAGCCTCAGGTACTCATGGCAGTTCCCCCGTTTCTTATTTTTGATGTAGAGAAGGTGACCCTCAGGACTAATCCTTCAATTATGCCTAAGGTAGTGAATGAGCTGTCCGTCAATCAAGCCATAAGCCTACCTTCCTTCTTTCCCAACCTACAGAATTGAGGGGTTGTATTCTCTGGGCATTCACAGGCAGCTAAGATTCTGTTTGGACAAAACAAAACAAAATCCATTTGAAAATCTAATCAACTATATGTTACTTTCTTGGAAGCTAAACTAGGCCAAATTTATCAAAGCAAACCATTGCAAGCCAGATCTGTAAGGCCATCTCATTTTGTTGCTCCATACATGGCATGTCCTTACCCTAATGTCCTTAAACTCATATTACCAGAGCAGTAGCAGCCTCCAGAGCTTTCTACAAAGGAGTGGATGCCAGGTTCATTCTTTCGGCTGCCACCTGGTCATCTCTGCACACTTTACACTACTGGATAGATGCATTGTCAAAATCCAGAGCTATTTTTGTTAGGTCAATTCTATCTGTCCTCTTTGACAGTTTTACTACCTTCTGACCAGCCTTCCCTACTTTACCTTTAGCTTTGGAAATCACCCATATGTCAAGAATACTGCAACAGCAATTTCATTCAGGACGTAGTTGAGATGGGTAAGAACATAACAGTAGAGGTCCTACTGATGACTGTTGCAGTATTCCTTCCCACCTTACTTCCCTTCTTTGTTTTTATCATCTCCTTTCTCTTTTTTTTTCTCCCTCAGTTCCTATCTCTTGAGAACATTCCTAGAACTGAGAGGTCTTTCTTACCACTTCATACTATGCTGCTCCTAGCTGGCCAATTTTATGTCTCAGAGGTCTTCAGGCTACTGGCTTGGAGATAGTCTGAGGAATTACACTCGTATACCTGCCTATATACCACTACACACATGAGCTGAGGTCACACATTGGATGTACGATAGTGGGAAAGTAAAGCTTTGGTACCCAGGCTGACAACACTGGTAATAACCCATATGTTAGGAGTATGCAACAGTGATCGGTGGGACTTCTACTATTATGGTAAGTTCTTACACAACTATACTTTCTTCCTTCTCTTCATCTTCGCTAAGGACAATTGCCACAAGCTTCTCTGCAGGATGGACTTCTCACACAGGGCAAGGGATTACCTTAACCTACAAATTCTTCATCTGACAGGCTGGATGGTAGAATTTTGATCCCTTTCAAGGACCTTTGTTCTGAGGATGTACAACAAGTTTTAAAGGAGCCAAAGAAACCTGCTACTTGAAAATTCTATTTTGCTAAGTGGAAGAGATTTTTTGGTTGGTGCTATAAAAGAAACCAAGACCCTTTAATGCTGAAACTCCTTTGGTTCTTCAGTATCTGTGTAAATTGCTTAAATCTGAGTTGTCTTATTCCTGTATTAAGATTCATCTTTCAGCCATTTCTGCATGTCTGTCCTTAGACCCTCCTTTCATCATTATCTCAGGTAAAACAATTTTTGAAAGGAGCACTTCACATTTGTCCACATAGAATACAGAAGACTCCTCCATGGGATCTTAACTTTGTACTAAAATAACTTGCACTGTTTCCTTTTGAGCCATCTAAACAAGCTGATTGTATGTTCTTTATATGGTAAACATTGTTACTTACACCTCTGACTTTAGGTAAGATAGTGTCTGAGTTTGCAAGCTGTTATGGTAATTCAACCTCTTCTCACTTTTCATAAGAATGGGGTATCCTTGAGAACCAATCCTTCCTTCATGCCAAAGGCACTATCAGAATTGATCTTAAATTAGTCTGTTCATTTCCCTGTGCTCTCTCCTGAACCAAAAAAAAAAGGGAGAGAATACTGCATACTGTCCACTATATTGACAGGGCAAAAGGCTTTAGAACTTCTAATCAACTTTTCATTTCCTATAAAGGTAAGAAAAAGGGGAAAAAACAGACTATTTCCAATTGGTTATCCCATACTATCCAGATAATTTAATCCTTCCAATCTGACTTGTTGATCCTCAAACCTCCTTGTGTTTGGACAATTTTTCAGAAGTCTTGTTTGATTTGGTGACTTCTGGATTCAACAGCAGGAGGCCTTTTAATATCAACTTATTCCTCCTGCCTGCCAAGGCTCTGGGTCCAAACGAAGAACAAATTTAACAATTGATGGAATAGTGTGGCACCCCTCAAACAAACAACACACAGACCATGCAAATCTTGAGGTGGAATTTTATGCCAGCACACAGACAGACTGAAATAAGTAGAAACAAGCCAAGCACAATGCAAACTCTGAAATTGGACTTTCTGTTTATATATAGATCATCATCATCATCATCTTCTTTCGGCTGTTCCCGTTAGGGGTCGCCACAGCAGATCACATCACCTGTTTCCATTTCTTCCTGTCCTCTGCATCTTGCTCTGTCACACCAACCACCTACATGTCCTCTCTCACCACATCCATAAACCTTATCTTAGGCCTTCCTCTTTTCCTGTTACCTGGTAGCTTCATCCTTAGCATCTTTTTCCCAATATACTCAGCATCCCTCCTCAGCACATGTCCAAACCAATGTAATCGTGCCTCTCTGGCTTTGTCTCCAAACCTTCCAACCTGGGCTGACCCTCTAATATACTTATTCCTAATCCTGTCCACCCTCGTCACACCCAGTGCAAATCTTAATATCTTTAATTCTGCCACATCCAGCTCAAACTCCTGCCTTTTTGTCAATGACACTGTCTCCAACCCATATAACATAGCTGGTCTCACTACCGTCTTGTAGATCTTCCCTTTCACTCTTACAGGTACTCGTCTGTCACAAATCACTTGTGACACTTTTCTCCACCCACTCCATCCTGCCTGTACTCTCTTCTTCACCTCTCTTCCACACTCACCGTTACTCTGAACTATTGACCCCAAGTATTTAAACTCATCCACCTTTGCCACCTCTACTCCTTGCATCCTCACCATTCCTCTACCCTCCCTCTCATTCACACACATATATTCTGTCTTAGTCCTGCTGACCTTCATTCCTCTTCTCTCTAGAGCATATCTCCATCTCTCCAGGGTCTCCTCCACCTGTTCCCTACTCTCACTACAGATCACAGTGTCATCTGCAAACATCATAGTCCACGGGGACTCCTGTCTGATCTCGTCTGTCAACCTGTCCATCACCATTGCAAATAAGAAAGGGCTCAGAGCTGATCCTTGATGTAACCCCACCTCCACCTTAAACACATCCGTCAGTCCCACCGCAGACCTCACCGCTATCACACTACCCTCGTACATATCCTATACCACTCTTACATACTTTTCTGACACTCCTCACTTCCTCATACAATACCACAACTCCTCTCTAGGCACCCTGTCATATGCTTTCTCTAAATCTACAAAAACACAATGCAACTCATTCCGACATTCTCTGTACTTCTCCATCAACACTCTCAGAGCAAAGATCGCATCTGTAGTGCTCTTTCCTGGCATGAAACCATACTGCTGATCACTAATCATTACATCCCTTCTTAACCTTGCTTCCACTACTCTTTCCCATAACGTCATGCTGTGACTGATCAATTTTATCCCTCTGTAGTTACTACAGCTCTGCACATCACCCTTATTCTTAAAAATCAGTACCAAAACACTTTTTCTCCATTCCTCAGGCATCCTCTCACTTTCCAAGATTTTGTTAAACAATCTGGTTAAAAACACCACTGCCATTTCACCTAAACACCTCCGTGCTTCCACAGGTATGTCATCTGGGCCAACAGCCTTTCCATTCTTCATTCTTTTCATAGCTATCCTTACTTCCTCCTTGCTAATCCATTGTACTTCATGATTTACTATCCCTACATCATCCAACCTTCTCTCCCTCTCATTCATCAACCCCTCAAAGTACTCTTTCCATCTCCACAACACACTCTCCTCGCTTGTGAGTATGTTTCCCTCATTTTCCTTTATCACTTTTACCTGCTGCACATCTTTCATAGCTCGGTCCCTCTGTCTAGCCAATCGGTACAGGTCTTTTTCTCCCTCCTTAGTGTCCAACCTTTCATACAGCTCTTCATATGCCTTATCCTTAGCCTTCGCCACCTCTCTCTTTGCCATGCACCTCATCTTCTTATACTCCTGTCTACTTTCTTCATCTCTCTGACAATCCCACTTCTTCTTTGCCAACCTCTTTCTCTGTATACTCTCCTGTACTTCCTCATTCCACCACCATGTCTCCTTGCCGTCCTTCCTCTGTCCAGATGTGATACCAAGCACCTTTCTAGCTGTCTCCCTTACTAGCTCCGCTGTAGTTGCCCAGCTATTTGATAACTCTTCACTTTCACCCAGTGCCTGCCTTAACTCATCCCTGAACTCCACCTCACAATTACCCTTTTTCATTTTCCACCACTTGATCCTTGGTGCTGCCCTCACACTCCTCCTCTTCTTGATAACCAGCGTCATCCTACAAACCACTATCCTATGCTGCCTAACGACACTTTCTCCGGTCACCACTTTACAGTCTCCGATCTCCTTCAAACTGGCACTCCTACATAAGATATAATCCACCTGTGTGCATCTTCCTCCACTCTTGTATGTCACCCTATGCTCCTCCCTTTTGTTAAAATAGATATATATATAGAAAAAAATACATTTATATATATATATATATATATAGAGAGAGAGAGAGAGATAGTGAGAGAGATCTAAGAATAAGTAAAACAATTTAAACACACTGTGAGGACTAACTCTAAATTCTAATCTCTCTCTCTCTCTCTCTCTCTCTCTGTGTACACAAATCTAGCCAACAAAAGTGAACCTAACTGTAACTATGACTAAACATCTAGAAAACATTTCTGAGAAAGGAAACTATGCTGGAGAAATGCCAGGGATAAGGGTCTCAGAAGGAAACCCAGTAAACTTCTAAGACTATAACTGTTACTAAGAGTTATTTGGTAAATCGTATAAAATTTTCACAGGAGAGTGAGGAAGAACACTTAGCTGTGAGTGATCACATCCTTTAAGGGGGTAAATGAGATCTCAACTAACTAAAGTAAGTGATGTGTTATGGGAGGGAAAATTCTTAAAGTGGCTCAAAGCTGGAACACTGATACTGCCAAGTCGGATCCGACAAGCAGCTCAAGAACTAACATGTCATATAGGGCAGAGTTGAATGAAAGGATCTGGCATTATGGTAAGTACATAACTTTAATTTTTGTTACTCTAACCATGAAACGACCCTTCCTTTCAAGGTCACAGGTCACTCTAACAGAGTTCTGGATACTTCTATAATGTTTGGGAAAGGGGTGGACTCTGGAAGTATTCTAGAGGTGGAAGCTTGGTCATTTGTATGCACTTTAACTAAACATAGGTTCATAGGTTGGTACTAGGCTATCAGCCCTAGGGCCTATACAAGCCTAGCCATAACAATTCCCTGTCTATTTCTTCCCACACTATTTACTTCCCTGGACCCTTGTCTAGCAGGGCGACATTATAAGGTTACTTCATCCAGATCAAGAGCAAGTTTTGTTGGGACTGTTCTCCAGTGGCTCCTGTATTCTGACTTCCGTTTCCATGACTGTCTAAGCTTTAGTAATTGTCCCATCTCGTTTAGGCTACTGCAACAGTAATCTAATGACGAGCATAATACAGTTGTGTGTAGATGTTCGAATAGGTCACTGTTGCAGTACTAACACTGTCCGTCCTTCTTCCATTTCCTGAGCTTTCTTTATGCATTGCGGTAGTTCTTATTCTGTTTCCTTTCTGTCTGCCAGGATAGGGTTCCCTTTATCCCTGCTTTTCCCCTTTCTGCTAGCACTTAACTAATTACATTTGGGCTCTATATTCCCTTGCCTAAGAGGCAAGAAAGCTCTAAATTTTGGTGCCCATACATCTGCTTTTATAACAGCACAGTGTCATGCCTCCTTTGATGCATGGGCATGTAGAAGGTGCCCAAAAGCTTTCAGTACTGACTAGACGTCCAGTCGTTAGTACAATATGTTCCATATAGCTTTGGCTACTGCAACAGTGATCTATTTGAACATCTACCGTTATGGTAAGTTTTCTTTACAACTGTACATTCTACAAAGTATGGTTATTACAGAAAATACTGAACTTTCTATCTGGTACACTTTTTGATTCAACAGTATTTCAAATTAGGATTACGTGAGTGATAAAGACACATCTTAACTAAATAGAATGGATAAGCATGATAACCATGGACATAAAAATGTAACAGTAAAAAGCATAACAACTCTACTTGTAATCAAAAATTACTGTTCTAGCTAAGTCCTGTGTTGCAGATGGATCCAGCCTTGAATATCACCCTGGTGACAGGTGTTTGATTAGAGGAATGAGCAGTTGAGAGGTTGAGTAGGGAAGGATGGGCTTGAGTGATCAATACTGGCTTGTTGTTCCTAGGGGAAGAAAAAGACTCAGCCTGCTGCATTGGGGATGCCACCCAGGGGGTAGATAATCATCCATGGAAAAGGCCAGGTAAACTTGCACCACTAGCAAGGAGATGTAGCTATAAATGGGAGCTCACATCATTCATGTAGACAGGCAACTATTGTGAGTTGCAAACTGCTTAGCATGAGGGAGCAGAAAGATTAGGTCACTCTTCAGAACCTGCAGGTTGGCCTTTTACTTTCCACCCATTTGTCTAGCTTGCAGATGCCCAGCTCCCACCCTTTTGAACAAATGGGCTTATTGGGTGGAGGCAAGAGAGATATTAGGCAAGGGTCATGCAGAGATTTAGGCGGGGGAAGAACCCAATTCTTCTCTTGTATGGAAGATCTCCCATTATAAAAGTAATTTTGTCTTTGTAGCTTTTTATTTTGCAGTGAAAGATTCATAAGTTCATAGTTAAATACTAGGCTATCAGCCTGTAGACTATTACAAGCCTAGCCAGTAGGAGGTCAGAATCAAACCCTGTACATTGTATCTGTATATGTAATGATTATGCCAACCCCTCCTCCAGACCCCCCTTTGTTTTCCGTCTAAGCTCCATCTGTTTATAAACTAATTTAAAACAGTGAATATCAGATTGAGCAGGCATCCTAAACCTAATGTATCATAGCCATGGGATTCTCATTTGCTCCAAGTCTGTTTGCTCTTCTTTTGCCTAGAACTGACTATGTAAAATAAATTTCCTCCATCATTTTAATATGTTAATTCCCTTTAGATGAAGAATTTCTGCTTTGTTTAACCACTGCTGTCAGTAGGCCCAGCAAAGCAATCTCATTTTTGGGAGTCCTTACATGGAAGCAGAGCAACAAAGGATACACTGGGAGCAACCTTCACCTTCCCTGGCCAGAGCCTGTTACAAACCCTTGGTAAATCCTTGAACTTAGTGCACTCACAAGGGATATGCATCCGTGTACAAAGTAGCTGATCCTCAAGTTACAAACATGTGGTATCCATCCTTGGAAGTATTCATGCTGATTTACCGGGGTTCCTATTACGTGATCGAACTTCAACAAGTTCGAACCCGATATGGTCGAAACCATACAGGCGAACTTGCTGAAGTTCAAACACATAAAAAAAAAAAAAAAGATGCAACAGTAAACTAACTGTTGCAAGCAGGAGGCACCCCCCACGTGAAGCAACAGAAAACAGGTGTAGCAATGGGGCTATTTGTGCCCCTGTGTTTGCTAACATCTATATGGTGATGTGGGAAAGGAAGCTTTTGTTCACTTCTCCCTTCAGACACTGTTAGAAGTTTTATTTTTGTTATGTAGATGATTTGTTTTTTCTTTGGTGTGGGAAAAGGGAAGAACTGGACACATTTATTTTGTATATTAACAACAGTACTGATTTTTTGAGGTTTTCTCATTCACATAAAGAGGCTAGAATCAATTATTTGGACGTGGAAATTAAAAAAGACCCTAGTAGTAAAAGATTTGTTAATGATCTTTATAGAAAACCAACCTACAGCAGCAGTTTGCTTCACTTCCAGAGTAGTCATCCTGAACATGTTAAAAGAGGACTAGTCAAGGGCCAATTTGTCAGACTGGCACGGATGGTGAGCAAGGACATTGATTTTCAAACAGTGTAATACGCTCACTGAAATGTTAAGAGCTAGAGATTATCCCATTGATTTTGTAGAAAATATATGCATGGAAGTTAAACTTAGAAGAGAGAAGGGAGACATTACACCTTTATTAGGGACACACAGACCCAGGCAGGACAGTAGTTCAAGTAACCCAACACTGGAGAATACGAAGGAATATGCATGTTCCTTCATCACGAGATACACCAAGGGTTATGACAGAATATATGATATTTTAATTAAGAATGGCATATCTTTCAAGGACAAGATGATGTCCTGGATAAATTGGGACCTAAGCCTAATATAGTGTTCAAAAGAGGGATGACCCTTAAGAACTTGATGGAAGGGAGTGAGAAGAGAGAGGTATATATTGGTTCAAGGGGATCCAAAAAAGTATGGGTCCTGTACTCAGTGTAGGTTCATGATGAACATTGATAAAATTAAGATGAATAATATTTATATTAGGCCTAATGGTAGATTTTTATGCAACTCAAGGGGGGGGGCTGGTGTATGTTGCTTTATGCACAATGTGCAGGGGATTTTATGTATGGAAGACTAAGAGGAGGTTTAGAGAGAGAATCTATGAACATATGAGAGACATTAACAATTCTAACATCAGTAATGCCCTGTATAAACACATACAAAAAATCCTGCACATGAATTTAATTTTGTTGTGATAGAAGGGGTGAAATTGGATGTGAGAGGGGGACTGTGGGAAGACCTGCTTGAGTTCAAAGAACTTTGTTGGCAAATTAGACTCAGTGCTACGGTTTTCCCGGGTTTAAATGAATCTGTTAGCATTGGTAGCCTGTTAAGGCTTTGTTCTTATACTATATGATGTTTTTTTTGGGGTTTGAAAGCTTGTTATGTTTCATATGTTGTGTTTATCTATTCATCAGTGCTGGTTCTTGATATGGGGCGGGGGTTTGTTAATTGCTAATTCATTTATTCATTTATTTCTTTATTAGTGTTGAATTTTTATTGGCCGAGAATGTCTTGTGTTTTTTAGATACTTGTATTTTAACATCGTCTTTTTTGTCATTTTATATTCTGAAGAAGTCATTTGTTATAGACCTTGATGAAAGCGCTAAATAAATTGAAGTTTGTGGTACTTGTGATGACTTAATTCTTGGTGGCAAGGAATCTCTTGTCTTTGATCAGGAATGCCCTCAAGGAAGCCATCAGGAACTAGTCATCCAGGTAGAGGAAGACTTGGAATACCTGTAGCCTGAGCCAGGGTGCTACCATCACCATGCATTTGGTGAATAAACAGCTGTGATGAGGCCAAAGGGCAGTGCTCAAAACTGATAATGACTAGCTCCCAGCTGAAAGTGCAGAAATCTCCTGGAATGCCTTGCTATCTTTATGTGATGGTGGGTATCCTTGAGCTCTACCAAGTACATCCAGTTATCCTTTATCAGGAGAGGTAGAATGGACTGCACAGTGACTATCCAGAGCCAAGTCTGTTTTACAAATCAGTTCAATTTGCTGAGATCCCAAATGAGTCTGAGGTCTATTTTCTTTGATACTAAAAAAAACCTTGAGCAGACGATGAATTCTCATTGGCCTGATGGGATCTCTAAGATGATTTGGCTGAGCAGTTTTTGGATTCCTACTACTCCTTCCCTTCGTAGATGGGGTTTCACATTGGGAAGGGATTTTTCAGAATTCTTTTTGGAATTCTTTAAGATGAATACAAAAAGGGAATTTTATAACCTCTGAATATGACTGTCAACACACATGCATCTGACATAATGCCCCCTAAGCTTTTGGGTGGAGAGCTAGTTGTCCCCTGCCTGCCTTCAGAGTGTGTCAGTCAAGCAGCCCCTCAGAGGCGCTGTGCCCTCCAGAAACCTTGGTTCTGTAGACTGCTCTTGTACTATGGGTGACATCCATTGTAGTTAACCCTCTCTGCTCAGGAGAAACCATCTCTAGAGGCATCCTGGAAAGGTTGTTGTGACTTACAAAAAAAGGGTTGCTTCCCTCCCTTCTGGTTCCTTGCAAAGGACCTCTGAGGGGTAGAGAAGCAAACCCCAACAACATATTGCATATTTCTGCCCTACTTGCACCTAGTCAGGGTTTCTTTAACCTTTGGTCCAAAAAGTGGGGAGCCACCAGAGGATACCTTGAAACAGTCCGCAAAGTTGCAAAAGCACATCAAGGTGTGATGGCTGAGAGAAATAATTGTATCTGCAGAGTGGGGTGTTCTATCAGCAGCATTGAATAAAAGCCTCATAAAAACATTGGCAAGAGTTTGCATCATCAACAACTGAACATCCAGAGTTCTCTGAGATTCCGGGAGCCACTGAGTCTTTCCTATCTTTGACAGTACTGAGGTAAGGTCTCTCTGAAGTCTTGTCAAATGGGTAAGATAATTCAGGTCATGTAAGGTGAATGTGGCAGAAGCATATGTGCACTTTTCTAGATGGTCCAAAGCCAAAGACTCCTTATTGGGCTGATGGACCAATATACTCTCCTCTGAGATGTCCTTCTTGGTGGTAGGTGCAACCACAGTGGCATCCACAGCCAGACCCTTGCTGCAGTGATGTCTGCCTTTGGGGGAGGTAACCAAAACTTTGTTTGGTCTTCTGCGGGTAAGTTCCATCTTGCTGGATTCTCTCTAGGCCCTGCAAGACATCAAGTCCACAAAGGCATCCAGTGGGAAAACAACCCAGGACATGGATGAGCCCTTACTGAAAGCCTCAAGTAAAAATTGACTGGTCTGGGGAAGGGGCTTTGGTGGTCCACCCCCCCCTCCCACACACACACACACACACACACACACACACACACACTCTATTTTAATAGTGTATGCAGATCGCTGAAGGAGGCATCTTTGTGGTGAGATTTGGGGGACCCTTTATTGAGGTCGGTATCCATAGTGAGAGACTCCTCAGGGAGTCCAAGTGCTTCCTGTTGTACTTCTTCCCATGGACTTAGCTGATGAAGAAGCTGAGGAGGCATGGAAGAAGCAGAGACCCTGAATGCAGGAAGATCTTGAAGCCTAATGATGTGGTCTCTCCTGGAGCAAGCTGATACTTAGTCAAGTATGGCAAAGGAGGGAGGGATCAGGATGGATGCAAAGTAGCTGACAAGGCTGCCATCACTGAACAAGAGAAGACCCTCTTTACAACTTCAAAGGATGAGACCAAAGTAGGATGGCTGGATGTGACAAAACGGGGAATGGATCCTGGCCCAAGAAACAGAAGGATCCTTAGAGTGGAAGGGGCCAGGAATACTAAAGGTGGAAGAATTAGTGGACTCCAAATCCAGGACCACAGTGATAGGTGAGCAGGGACCGCGGTGGCCCCAAAGATCCTGATGGAGCAGAAGCCAGAGGAGCTGAAGATCAGTGAACCTTTGGGTCTGGCTGGTCCTCAGTGGAAGAGCATTTGTGCTCTTCCCTGTCCTTGATTTTGGGCTTGGCAGACTTTTTCCTTCCTTTCTTGCTTTTTACTAGATGAGAGCAAGGCAGAAGTGGCTGAGGGTTGGAGAAGGCCTTTCGTAACTAACTTGATCATTCTATCTGGCAGAGCTATGGCACCAAATGCTGTGCAGGCCTGACACTCAATATCTAGGTATGCCATATGCCAATTGTTCCCACAAGTGACGCACTATTTGAACCTCAAAGCTTTTTCCATTATACAGTTGAAAATAACTTAAAAGTTAAATAATCTGCAGCACTAAACACCCAACTACCAACAGCAATCCACCCACTACTACTACTATTAATACTACTAAAACAAGGTTAATGAACACCAAGAGAAAAGATAAAGACGTTTTGGGAAATAACCTATGTCTTAGTGGATCTGCTTCGGATAATCAGAAATCCAAAACGCTGGAGACAAAAAGATCAAGACAACAATCAAGGCAATGAAAATACCGAACCGTGTAAGTATTCCCATGGCAAGTAAATACTTGGCCAACACTTCAGTAAAACACACCGCCCCGTCCCCCTAACTATATATACCAACTCCAGGATTGTACTACAGCGGGGGAAAGAGCATGATTTTCCACATTGGGCAAGTGTTTACTTGCCCTGGGAATACTACCTGGTTCAATATTTTCATTTTTGAGATTGTCGTCTTGGCCTTTTTGTCTTTGTTATTTTGGATTTTCGATCCAAAGTAAATAAATACCTAGCTTACCTACACTAAAACACTAAAAGGCTAGACCCTAGCATAATGACACTAGAAATTTTTAATCTAAGCATACCACAACTACATAGTACTACTAAAAAGTATAAGAATACTAATGAAAAAGGTAGAGGTGCCAGTAGCAAAAGCAGAAGTTGCAATAAAAAAGCACTTATCCATAGGAGCTCTCCGACAGTGATCTGTCAGTGATGGCCGCAAACGAGATCTGAGGATAGTGGTTTAGAGCAGGGAGATATGGGTAGAGGAGACAAAGCTCCAGAACTGAGGATTTTGTAGATGTCTGCATTGGATTCTAGTCAGATCCGATAACCCACAAGTTGAAATGGACATAAAAGACAACATGGGATCCAAAAAAGTAAATGGGAAAATTAAGTGGTGGGTGGGTAAAAGGGAAGTAGCAGCTATCTTCAGAAAAGGATTACAAATAATCACAAAGACGTTAAAAAAAAAAGTGGAGATGGAAGGTGGCGCATATGGCAGGGGAGTATAAATATGTGTGTGTGTGTGTTTGTGTGTGTATGCGTGTGTGTGTGTGTGTGTGTGTGTGTGTGTGTGTGTGTGTGTGTGTGTGTGCATCCGCACACACAACAAATGAAGATGCGGAGCGTATGAACAGATGAAAATTGGAGGAGGGAAAGTCATGAGGGGCAGACTTCTTTGTCATCCTAGAGCCTAGATTGGGAGAAGAGAGTATACTGAAAGTATATAGAGGGATCTCTGGAAGAAATTATGAATGTGTGCAGGGGGAAAGACATTTTGAGAGAATAATACCCACTGCAAAAAGACTACATCTTCACCATAAATTGTCTAGTACAGGCCAGTAAACTTGACAAGATATTCAGAAGAGGAAAGGTGATAGGAAGTGGTGGAACAAATTGAGAATCAGGAAAGATACATATTGGGACATGTGGCACTGATGTTGAGGGCATGGGTATTAAGAGAGGAAGGCAAAGGCATGGAGCATACATGTTTGAGGTACTAATGGAGGAAACAAAGAGAAGGAGACGCTAATAGAATTGATAAAGAAATTGAAACAGATAAAGGAACAACAGAAAGACAATGGTAGGATGGATAGACAGCAATGAGGGGGGAGTTATGAAGATGACGTAGAGGAGGAGAAATAAGGATAAAGCAAATTAAGCACCTAGAATGAAGGCTACTGGAAATACAGTAAAGATAACGGGGAATGGGGTTGGATCAGGAGTCAACAGAAATACAAGATGTGGCAATAAAAGTGGAACTGAAATAGTCACAGCAATAGAGTTAGGGTAGTGGTACTGAAAAAGCTAGTGGTGGATTGTGGGAGAAGAAGCAGGGAGGCACCTGGCAAGAAATACAAAGCAGTAAAAGAAAGGAGAGAGAGATGGAGGGGTAGCAAGAGTAAGGATGGAAGGGGGATCAGCATGACAAAGGATTACAAGGATTTTATAGAAACAATAAGAAAATTCTACAGACAAATATATAGGGAGGAGAGAAAGGAATAGCAGCATAAGTAGCAGGGTTGTAACAGTCTGCAGACTGATAGCCTGATATTTACCTACGAACCTATGAGTGGTATTGGATCGAAAGAGAAGAGTAACACAAAGTGTTGGAAAACCAACAGGAGAATTTAAGCATGGAAATCATGCCAAAAGAAGTCAGAAAAGCAGTAAAAGCAATAAAAGAAAGGAAGGCAACAGGAGGGGGCTGACTGCTATCTAAATGAGTTTTGCAAATTGGTGGTGAAGTAATCTGGGAGTCATTAAAGGATAGGAGGGGACAACTGACAGAAGATCTCAGATACAGTGAAGAGGGCATGGGTAGTGGGAATTCTCAGTGAAAGGGAAGACGGAGCAGAGGCAAGTGACTTCAGACCAGTAGCTCTGAAAACAATGATACTAAAGAAATGGCAAAAATCTTGGCAAACAAGCTAGACATGGTGCTCCCAAAAATAATCCAGGAAAGACAAAATGGCTTTGTGAAGAGCCATAGGGTTGAAGAAAATTGGTGGGCAATGATAGAGTGCATGACAGTGAAGGAGATGAACTAAGAAGCGAAGACAAGAGTAATCCTGTTCACCTCCCAAAAGGCATTTAATACGGTGAGGTGAGAGTTTTTTTGAAAAGTGCTGAAAAGGAAAAAACATGTGGAAAGAGAGAATTCATAGGGTAGATCAAATATATATATATATATATATATATATATATATATATATATATATATAGATGAGCCCAGAAATAGAGATCATAGTAAATGTAGGAATTTCTAATCCAAATTATGTTAGAAAAAGAATGAGGCAGGGGTGTCCAGGCTTCCAATGGCTGTTCACAGTGGTTACAGTGGAGATGGCTCTAGATATAGAAAACAGTTGCCCAAAATGGGTGAAAATGGGAGAATCCACTCATAGTTATGTATGCTGATGACTATCCAGAAGATATGGAGGATGAACTAAAATAAGCTCTTTTGGTCTGACGTGTAGCACAAAAAAGATGGTAGTGATCAAAACAAGAGCCTGAAAAAGAAATCCAGGAGGCCAGCTATCCAAAATGTCTAGGGCTGAAACTAGGGGTTACACTGGAGGAGACTAAAGGTGAAACATGGAAGAAAAAATAAAGAAGTTTAAAAAGGGGCTAAAAAGGGACACATACACAACTATGGAGAGTAAACAACAAGATTGCTAAAATTACTGAATGATAACATGCGTGATAAGATGCCTGTCTTTTGACTCAGAGTGGGAGACAAGGACAACCCCACAAGATAGTGAAAAATTGGATAGAAAAGGGGAGTTAAAAGAGGATATCAAGGAGTAAAGTGAGCTCTAGCACAAAAAAAGGGAAAGGGAGTCCCACACCTTCCTACCATGCCACAAATGGATAGCAAGTGAAGGGGACAAAAAATATGGGAAGAGGATGGACAGGACAAGTAGTGGGAAAGATTCAAGCAACAGAATAAGGCAGTGATGAAGAAGTGGAAAAACCTGACTTGGGGAGAAGAAAGAAAGAAACAGAGAAGTCTGGGGAAAAGGGGATGGGGAAATATCATAGGCTAGAAACATGGAAGAGACATGGAATATTGGGGGAAAATGATGAAGGAGGATACTGAGGGACAAATAGTATTTAAGACATTGGAGGAGCTCACAAAGTAATTTGGATTACATACTGTGGAATGATGACTTATGTAAAGCCTCTGCTTACACTTATCAAGGGCATCAGAACTTGCCAGAGATTTGGGATGCATGGCTAGGTTTAAAAATGCCTTTGCGGTCATTAGCCTGGTAAACACCTATGTGATATTAAGAAAAAATAGGTAGGGGAGATGGATCAGGAAAAGAATCAACAAAAAAAAATAGAGAGAAGGACACCATTGGAGAAATGCAAGAAGCAGGTGAAGAGTAGAAGTAGAGTGATATATGAAGAATTAAGAGCAGAGGCAGCCAGCACCATGGTGTTGAGGGATAAAGCCTACATAAAGCCCAGGCAGCCTTGATTTGATTACCAGCTTAGGCATATGTGGTGCCAGTAGGGAGGGATGGACCTTTGTTTAGGTGTTCTCTATGGGGAGGCATGATCCATAGAGGGAAGTAGTCTTCAGACATAAAACAAGAGAATGCAGTGGAGGAGTGAAAAAGTTTGTCATAAATGAAAAAGTCTCCTGCTGGAAGCAGTCAAAAGTACAACCTGTCCCCCCGGATGCACTTAAGTTCCATGCTGACCCCAGCCTTGGAACACAGTGATGGTCCAGGGGGTTTAAGAGAGGCTGGTAGACCCAGTGATGTAAGGGTGCACTGAGGTAAGATGGAAGGAATGAAGCAGAAGGGGAACCGAGAAAACACAGAAAGAGACACCATCAGGAAAGTAAAAAACAGATTGGAGAAGGTGGAAAGCTGGCACACTGGGGAAAAGGACTGGAAGAAAGTTACCAAAATATTATCAGAAATTGAAAAGATACACAAAAATCAAGGATTAAATATTCAGGGTGGCACATACATGTTACTTAACCTGTAGGAGGCTCACAATGCTGGAGGTATAGACAATGGAGAGACAGGAATGATCTATACATTCTAGAGCTGCAAATGGGCCCAAGGTATTTGAAAGGATGCTCTGGAAATACAGAAAAAGATGCTCCAAAAAGGAGGTTAAAACTCAAAATTTTGTATTTGGAGACTGGGTAAGGAGGAAAAGAGTTGTAGGAAAGGGTGAGAAGAATAATCAGGACACTGTCTTCTGAAATAAAAACTGTTTAACAACAAACAGCTGGAAGAACAGGAGCAGGATACAAAAACGTGAAATATGCAGAAGATTCTTAGATGTCACCGAAAGGAGTATAACGCAATCAAAAATGAGTGGAGAGGCAGAAAGCCAAAGTGGAATGGATAGAATTGCTTAACTGCAACAAAATCCAAGAAGAAGAAGGGGGGGAGGAAAAAGACAGCATAGTAGTAAATGAAGATGTCTTTTATATAGTATGTGAACAATGTTTAGATATTCTATTAAATAAAAAAAATCCTTCCCATCACAAAGCATTCACACAGTATCTGTGTCCATCTGGTGTTGTCTTCTCCTTTTATGTCAGTACTATCCCTGTCTGTCTGTGGCTGTATTATTTTGTTTTGTTTTGTTTTTGTGCCCTGCAACCTTCTGTCATCCTCCTATCTCTGCCAGAATCGTTCCTCACTTCTTTCCCCATCTTCCCTTCCTGTTCTTATATGAAAAATGTGAGCCTTTCCACCAAAAGAAAAGGGAAAAATTCCTCCTCCTCATCAATATGGTTACCTTTTTGTGTATTGCTTTGTTTGCTATTTTCCATGTTCTTTCTTTTTTTGCTCATCCTTTTTTCATATCATTTATATGATGAACTGGGGTGGAACTTTGCTGTTCTGGCACTCCTTGGGCTGGGAGCATCAGCACATGTAACAACAATGTGGTGCTTCATTGCATGTGAGAGCACACATAGCCTTGAATCCAACTGGCCTAGGTTATCTTCCTTTCCTATGAGGTTGACCACTTCAGTGTCACCCCCCCCCCCCCGTGCATGTCCTTTTCTCAGAGTACCAGTGCTGTACAAGCATGAAACGTGTCTAAACAGCTACAGGATCAGCTAGAGGCCATGTCACCTTATGGGATTTTTGACATTTAGCACTGTGCAGCCACAAAGCACTTTTTTAAAAATCCCAACCTCTGCCTTAACATTTGAATCAAAGTTGTAAATCACTTTACAAACATAGCACTGTGTAGAAGGAAAGGTACTTGTCAACAGAAATAAACTTCTGGAAAATTTTTTTGTAAAAAGGAGGCTCACTCAGATTCAGTGATCTCTGGGAGAAAGACGTGGGCTGGGAGACGGAACAAAAATTAGGCAACTTATCATCAGCCAACAAAATCTAATGTGTTTTGCTTTACTGGAGAGATCAGTATTCAAAGTGACAAAAGCAGAATTATCATATTCATTCTTGCAACTTTCATCAGCTTTAGGGTTGATGTTCAAATATTTTCTTGTCCATTTCCAAGCTGCCTGCCATAAAACAGACCTGCAGTAATTTCTGTCAGGTAAACACACTGGGCTGCCTTTTGTCAAAATACTTTATATCTCCCTTAGAATAATACTTTATTTTTCAAAGTAAATAAGTTTGTTGTTACAAGAAGTTCTAACTGGTAACCTTCAGCTCTTAAAAGTCAGTGCTGGGCAGGGAAGATCAATACATTTACACTCCATTAAGAACATTTGATCTGATCTTCATCTGACGGGTTTGGATCCAACTGACGGGTTTGCATCCAGTCATCGGATCTGACTCAGCCATTACTAAAGCTTGTGGTAATGAAAAAACTGTCAAGCTTCTCCCTTGCCCATAAATGCATCAACCATAAGCTACCTCAGATCTCGTTTGCCGCTTTTCGTGAAACGTGGTTAGGTTAGCCTAGCTCTCGAGCGTTCAAACATAAGTGACAGTTTTTCTTCTTAAAAATCTTCTAAAACATAATATCTTTTTTTATATTATAGTGTTCTTTCTTACATTTCTAAACCCCTCCCCTCATACAAGTTTGTAGTTCTACGATTACCATAATTGGTGATTCCACTTCTCTTTTCCATCTTCAGTAAGTATTACTTTTCTGTCTTTTACCTTTCTACACTGTCATGTAGTACTCATTTACCATTGTTGTTTTTTTCCCCATCTTTACTTTATCTATATAAAAAGAAAGTAATATTAAGTCTGTGTTACTTAACTTTTGACTGTAGTTTCTTCTGTAATGGCGGAGAAATGCCCTTCTGGATTTAAAAAAATTTCTTTTTTTGTGTTTTTTTTAAATGCGTGATTTAAAAAGGGTTGACACAAACTACTATTATCAGATGTCCACACATTGTGTGTTTATTGCCTTGGGCCACAGCATTTACCGGAGACTTGTTCTATTTGCCATGGTTTCAACCCTAGAGCTGTAGTTGAAAAGAAAAATAAACTAATATTGAAAGGCTTATTACCATTTTTCTTTGGAGAGGCAATATCTGGGGCTCAGTCCCACAAATCTAAGTCTGATCTGAGGTGTTGGAGTCAACTCCAAAGTTGTAGCAGCCATCTCTGCCCCTCAGAGCCTTGGCACTGGGTAGCTCAGCTCTGGCTTCCTCCTCGGAGAGATTGCCTTCGAAGTGGGGGAGGACAGCAGTCCACAAGCTTGCCTTCTTGGTACCAGGTTCTTTTCTGTCTCTCCCGGGTGATCAGCCTTTGAGGTGGTTATGAGAGTTTTGTGTGCTCTATCAAGACAGATGGAGCTAACCCCCTTGGATCCTCAACCTTCTACCCCGATGTCTCCAGGCTTCCCAGCAGGGTATTACAGTTTCTTCTGATACCTCCCTGGAACACCCCCTGAGGAGGTCCCTAGGAAGAAAAAGTGCAAGAGGAAGCACTTGGACTCTCCACAAGAATCGGGCACAGAGCATACAGGCTTCAATGAAGGTGAAGGGTCCCCACGATCAACTCCAGAAGAATTTTTATTTGGAGACATCCTTGAGATCCCAAAACAGAGAGGTGGTTGGATCCCCAGCAACCCTTCATCTGAGGAGTCAGTATTCCTGGAGGCTTTCGGTACTGGCCCGTCTACTTCCTGGATTGCACCTCCTGCCAATGAGCTCATTAAGTTGATCTCTTGGCAGGATTGGAAGGAACTTGACACAGCTGAACTGATACCCAGAAGACTGGACAAAATTTTGGCACCACCTTCAGGGAAAGAGTTTTGGGCTAAAGGGGTGCCCGTTGATGCCATGGTCGTGGTGGTGGCCACCAAAAAGGAACTTGCCAAACAGAGTTCCACTGTTCATCCCCCTAACAGGGAGTCTAGGATGATGGGCAGATTTGGGAAGTATGTCTATGCCTCAGTCACCTTCACCCTAAGGTCGCTGAATTATTTGACACATTTTACTAGATTAGAGAAGGATTTGATCAAGGAACTTTCAAATACCCTCTCAGGATTCGTTTCTCAGTTGGATAACCTGCAATCTATTTCAAATTCATCTATGAGGCTGATTTTGCATGTAGCCAAAGGAAACTCAAGGGCTGCGGGTTCAGGAATTTCCATCAGGAGACATGCCTGGATGCGCTAATGTGATCTTGCAGAGCCATTCAAGTCGTCATTCATCAGTGCTTCCTTTGACGGCACTTCAGACCTCTCATCTGTACCGAATTCCTTGGCATTTACTGGTTTTGAGGTCCAAATAATGGGATGCCACGAATTCCCAATTGGCCCCCTTTATTCCCGAATTTCCTGGCTTTTTTTGGGGGGGTTCTTTTTGGGTGAATTTTCTGCTGACATCATCACGTGCAGAGGCCAGCCTGTCGGAATTCGGCTGAGGGTTCGAGGGGTGTGACTGACTGTACTTTGATGGGCAGCAGCAGTGTAAAAGTGTAAGTGTGTTGACTGCAGGTCAGCAGCAGAGTTTCCCCATCTCTTCCAGGTAAGGAAAACAAGTAAAAAAATAGCAATTCAGCACTTTCAGCTGTAACAACGGGACAAAACATAGCAATTCAGCACTTGTAGCTGTTAACAATGGGACCGTTCCATTCTTTCAGGCCCAGACACATTCTGTCTTCCTGCCCCACGCAATATATGCAGTTGAATATTACTTAATTGCTGCATTTGAATAGATGTGTGCAGTTGAATATTACTTTTACTTTTAGCTGTTAAGAAGGTGGAACAGGTCCATTCTGTAAATTGCTTGCTGCAATGAATTACTGCATTTGGAAAGGTCCATTCTGTAATTGTGTGCTTTGAGCTGTTAAGAACAGGTCCATTTGAATTACTGCATATGAAGGACAGGTCCATTCTGTAATTGCTTGCTGCATTGAATTACTGCTGTAATTGATTGCTGCATTGAATTAGTGCATTTGAGAACAGGCCCGTTCTGTAATTGCTTTCTTTTAGCTGTTACTGCATTTGAAGAACAGGTCTGTTAATTGCTTGCGGCATTTGAATAGATGTGAACAGGTCTGTTCTGTAATTGCTTGCTTTTATCTATTACTGCTTTTGAAGTGATTGCTTTTGTGCAGGGGAAACAGGTCCATTCTATAATCTATCTTTTAATTGAATAGGGTGTGTGTGTGTGTGTGTGTGTGTGTATGTGTGTGTGTGTGTGTGTGTGTGTGTGTGTGTGTGTGTGTGTGTGTGTGTGTGTGTGAATTACCCCAGTTAAATATAACTGGTGGTTAGTATTACCCAGGCTCAAACATGGTACCTGAGGTAGAAGGGGCAAGAGCCTAAATTCTCTACCCATACCACCACTTGTGATTCAAGGAGTTAACCATAGCTGTCAACTGTCCAAAGTTTCACAGATTATCTGGAATGTTTGGCTGATGGCTCATACTTTTGGTCTGTTTTTCTCTTAAAATTTGTGGTTTTCTTGCAAATCGGCGAGAGCTGAATTCACTAAATAATTATAGCCATTTAAGTTTCAGTCTTCCTATCATTCAGGAAATGCATGGTAACACCAAAACATTTTATTCTAGCAACTTTCTAAGGTTATACAAGCAATGTTTAAAATGTGTCCCACTCCCTGGTTTTAGTCCTTTGTCCCCCCACAATAAATTTTGGCTTTTCCCAGATTTCTTGTGCTGCAAAGGTCTTCAGGGCAAGGGAAGTTTAGTGCTGCGTATGCCAAGTCTGTTTACATTGTTTGTAGTACAACAGGTAGTGTACTTGCTTTGGATGCAAAAGGCTATGTGTTCTACTCCCAATAATATGTAAATAGATTGCTGATACTGTGCTGTCTTATACTTTTAAAGAGGGTGGATTCTGCAGTCCTGAGAATGTCCTCCTCTGGCAGAGTGGGTGGGGTTACACAATTATGAATGCACATTTTATGTTAATCAGCACACAGATCTGTACCTATTTTTCATGGGCCTTTGTCCAGATTTTTGATGTTTCCAGGTTGAGAGGGATTGGCACTTACTTGTTTGTCCCCACAGTGAAAGAAACTTTATCCAGGTGTGAGAAGGATGGAAAGACGATGTCTGCAGTGGGCATATGTCTTACGATCCCTCAGAGATTGTTTTCAAGGAATCAGTGAGGTGGTCAAAAGATGTGGTTCAGGAATTCCCTGGGTCCTTTCCAGGACATACATGGAGGAACTTCCCCCAGAGGCAGAGGGGGGAACTCTAATGTTCAACATCACCCCCACAGCAGAGGAAGCCCTCAAAAACCAGGGGTCCAGAGATTCTTTCTTGGACAGACCCTACCAGCACTCCTGAAAGCAGGCTCAGTTGACCACTTCTGGAGGCAGTAGTGGGGGTTGATTATCTCTGCACCAGAGAGCCTGGCTAGATATAACAAAAGATACTTTGGTGCAGAGGATTATTTCCAGAGACTGTATAATACTTTTTTACCTCCCATCTGTAGTCTCAAGGAAAATCCCTGCTATTCCACCCAGTCAAAGGGAAGAAGCAGCAATTCAAATACAAAAGCTGCTAGAAAAAAAAAGGAGTAATCCAAGTGGTCTCACAAGACCAGAGAGAATCCGGAACTTACTCAAGGTTCTTTTTAGTGACAAAGAAAACAGGGGACTGGAGACCAATTTTGGATCTCAGTAACCTGAACAAGTCAGCTCGACTACCAAGTTTCGGATGTTTACGGTTCAGTCCATTTTTCCTTTTCTGGGCAAGGGCAACTGGATGTGCTCGATAGACCTTCAGGATGCATGCTTTCACATAAAGATGAACAGATGATCCTGAAGGTACTTACGTTTCACAGTAATAGCAGCTCACTCTTCCTGACCAGGCATCAGTTGATAAGGGCAAAAAATCAGGTTCTCTAGACATTCTCATCTGGGAATAAACATAAACTGTGACAAGTCTCAACTGGAGCCAACTCAAAATTTGGAATTCATAGGAGCAGTTTTTAACAAAAAGTCAGTGGTAGCTTCACTGCCTCCATCCAGAGTACAAACTATATGATCACATAAAATAATCTGCAGTACCAAGATTTCAGCCCATTTGGTGCTTCAAACTCTAGGATCAATGTCAGCGGCAGTAACACTAGTATCTTTAGCCAGATTTTATATGGGAATACTCCAAAGGATGTTAGCAACTAAATGGCCAAACTTTACCAATCCATGTCAATCCAAATACAGATCACTCAGACATGCAAGAGGGAGATCTCAGGTGGTGTATTCAATCAAATCATGTTCTACAAGGCTGTCTGTTCATCCCCCTCAGCCCAAGGCCATATTGAGCATGGATGCTTTCCATTTCGGGTGGAGGGGGGGCATTTTCTGGGGAAAACAGTCCAAGGGTCCCCCGAAGAGGACAACTTGCATATCAGTGTCCTAGAGATGAGGCAGTTATTTTAGCATTGCGGACTTTCCAGGATGCTCTGCCATCTGGGACAATTGCAGTTCAGATGGACAGTATGTCAGTAGTTTGGTACACCAATAAACAAGGAGAGACCAGATCTTACCCCTTGTGTCGAGAAGCACTCAGAGTGTGACAATGGGTGATCTCATCCAGTCGCTTTTTCATAACAATGCACATTCCAGGGAAGTCCAGTGTGATAGCAGACTAACTGAGCAGGTGCATTCCTCTACCTCACAAGTGGTCTCTCAACAAGAATGTGACAGAAATGATATTTTGTCGATGGGGCCAGCCTTGTTGCCATCTTTTTGCTTTTCCCCTAAGTAACAAATGCAACAGCTTTTTTGTCCTAATCCCCCATGGGGGGAATCACTGAGGGATGCTCTACATTACGATTGGCCCTCCAATCTACTTTATGCCTACCCACCAATCCCATTAATTCCAAAATTTCTGCAGAAAGCTATCAGGTTGAAGAGCATAGCCATCCTCATTGCACCTTACCGGCCTTAACAGATTTGTTTTCCCTTCCTTTGGCTTCACTTACTTCACCAACCTTGGATTCTGGATCTGACTTCAGACCTCCTGTCTCACCCAGCAGGCATGATCCATCCTGACATATCAAACCTCAGGCTGATGGCCTGGTTTCTCCAATTCCATTAATAGCCAGACAACTGACACTGTCTTCCCCTGTCCGACGTATACTTTCATCCTCCCATAATCTTTCAACATGAAAACTCTATTCAAGTAAATTGTTTACTGGGCACACCAAAATTATGTTGAACCTTTTTCAGCTTTGATGCATAACATACGTGAGCTTTTATCCCTACTTTTTAAAGAAGGGGCTAGTTCTTCAACCATTAAAGTTCAGTTAGCAGCGATATCAAATGTTCACATTTGTAGGTGCTTCAGTAGCCTCTCATAAGTTTTGCAGAGCTTTCTTGTGAGGCACTGTTCTTTAAAGACCTCTGTTTAAGGGCCCTACTTCCCCATGGAACCTCTGGTACTGCATGCACTAATACATTCCCCCTTTGAACCAGCAGCTAATTGTGTTCTTACATATCTTACTTGGAAAACTGTTTTTCTAGTAGTCGTTACCTCTGCTAGACGAATTTCAGAGATTCATGCATTGTCTTCAAAGACTCCATATTTGATCTTTCACAAGGATAGAGTGATGTTACAAACAAATGCCTCCTTCCTTCCCAAGGTGGAATCAGAATCTAATATTAATAATCCATTAATTTGCTGGTATTAATTCCTAATTTTGCTAACAAGGTCAAATATATGTTATGTTTATTAGATGTTCACAGGCAATTATGTTTTTACCTGCATAGAAAAAAAGACATCAGAAAAACAGATCAATTGTTTGTTTCCGTTGCAGAATTGAAATTGAGAAAACATTTTTGCCAAAGTAACTTGTCAGATGGCTAGCTGATTGCATTTCATTTATTTATAACAAATTGGGTATTACCTTACCACAACTGGTACAAGCTCATTCAACTAGATCCATGGTGACTTCTTCAGTTTTCCTAGCTAGAGCATCCATGGATGACATATGTGCAGCAGCTTGGGCTACTCCCCAGGCTTTTATTACTTATTACAAATTGAATCTCATCTTCAGGGGTATAGCGTAATTTTGTTCAACTATGCTCAGGAATATCCTTCCTTAGAGTCCGCCTGAGATTATAAGTAGCTGGGGACTATGTCCCATCATTATAGGATAGAATGAAAATTGACAAGATCAGATAAAGAAGTTAGTACTTATCATAATGTTCCATCTGTGTTGCCCATTTTCATTCTTCCTCTACTTCCCGCCCACCAATCCCCATCCTTTTTTATTTACAAACTTCTGGACGAATAGTCTGTTAGAGGAACATCATTATCCTTTATACTGAGCTGCAGGTATGGTTTTCTCCAATATTGAGCACATGCAATTTTGCATATCCTATATTTATGCATGTTAAACATTTCTTTCTGGTAAAAATAATCAGCAGACAAGATCTGGGGTAGCTTAGGTTGGTGCATTATGGGTATGGGAGGAGCTCGAGAATTTTTTGGTTGCCATGAGCTTTAGTAACAGCCGAGTTGGACCCGAGCCCATAAGTTGAGGAAGAATGAAAATGGACAACACAGATGAAAGGTTTAAGTACATAACTTTTTTATATCAAACCAAGAATAACCCTTGCAGTATTTTGGAATAACCATAATTTACAAAAATTACGCTTGTCTCCTGCTCAATAAGTAGCATTGTTGTGCACCTTTACAAACTTTTGTCCAAATTAATTTTTTTTCTGCTTCAGGAAAACAAAGGCAGAAAAAAACAAAAACAAATGATCTATTCTTTGATGGCAAATTTTCATGAAACAAAAAAGAGAGTAACAGCAAAACAGTACCTAAGGGTTGTGGATTACATGTCCTTTTGTGTTTTCCTAGTTCATTATGAATGACTACATTTGTCAGGGCCTATAACTGTCTCTCAGGAAGATGTGAAGAAAATTCACTGGAGACCGATGCCACCACCACCCTAGTGAGAGAAAAGGAGTTTTGCTGGTGGGCGGTTTCATGCTTTAACATTTCTAAGTGGATGCCATCTCTTCCTCCCACAGTATTTCAGCAGTTTATAAAATATTATGCCAGGGAGCTCATTTTAAGAAACTTTATTTTCAGGGCAACTGAATTCACCAAGAAAGGTCTATACATCAGTCTTAAGAAAATGAAAGTAGTTGCATTTGAAATCAGCACAGGTGGTAGTAAACTAATATTGTATATAAAAAAAAGCAGCACCAAGACCATTCCAGCTCTACAAGTGGACTCCAGGTGTGGAATCGGGATATTCAGTGCTCTTTCCTACTCTTAGTATTTCATCTCTCATGATTACAGAACCATTTAGCAGACAGACAAATTTGATTCACAAGTCGAAACTAGACCCATAGATCAGCAGTGGGTTATGCCAGATTATACAGCGACCCCCGATTAATATTCAAAAATGTGCATGCTGATTGGTCAGCGTGCACGTTGTAAATCCGAGTTATAGTAATGGAAAAAAGGTCCGGTCGCCCAGACTTTTTCCATTACTATAACTCTTACAGCAACACTGTCTCGCTATGTTAAACCCATTTAACATAGTGAAACAGTTTGTAAAAAGCAACAGAGATCTTGCTTTCTCCATTGCTTTTTTCAAAACTGTCTCACTTTGTTAAATGGGTTTAACATAGCGAGACAGCTTTAAAATAAGCAACGGAAATTCTCTGTTGCTTTTTTTAAAGCTGTCTCACTATGTTAAACCCATTAAACATAGCAAAACAGTTTGTAAAAAGCAATGGAGATCTTGCTTTCACCGATGTTCATCGTGCATACAGCTGCAGTCATAACAGATGGGTTATCCTGCCGTCAGGCAGGTTCTCGTCGGCCGAATTCCAAAGTCTAGGTCCGGTGTCGGTTGTCGTCGCCTCTTCCCTGACGTCAGTGCGGCAGGGGTATAAAAGAGCCAGCCGACGCCAACTTCTCCAGTCTTTCTTGCCACGCGGTGCCCAAAGCAGAAGCAGTTTGCAAGTGCCGGTCGGCCATGAAAATATTTCAGCCAAAGTCTTCTTGAAAGCTAAGTACCCCATTGGGGAAACTTTTCTTGCCTCACTCCGATGTCAGACAAAGTTAATAATTGCATTTCATGTGGGAAGCAAATACCGCATAAGGATTTCCACTCTTTCTGTATTCCTTGCTTAGGCCCAGACCACGACGTCTTGGCCTGCCGTTTTTGTGCTAGATTCAACAAACGCACTATTAAGCATCGGGCGTAGTTCGCCCTTCACTATTTTGGTAAAAAATTTAATTATATTATGTCATCGGATACTCCGACTCCAGTTTTGAGTAAAAGACGCAAAGATAAGGACCGACATACGAGGTCCGCGACTTCTACTGACACCACGCTAAGGCCGACTACCGGTTCTCTGGTTCTCAGTGAGGCGCCTACGCAACCCCTGAGTACCGATGACACTTCATTACCGGTGTCTTCAGTACCCGAGGTCGCAGGCTCCTCGGTTCCCATTCCAACTACAGATACCGACGCCACTCTTGGCGGGGAAACTCAGAGTTTAGACAGGCCTGCCATTTCTCAAGGTGTCTTCAGGCCTTCCTCCTTCTCTATTAAAGCTTTCACAAAATCTAAAGCAGCCATGAAAACTAAAAAACAGGGACCTCAGACCCCCTCTCAAGGCCCCATGCCTAAAAAACAGATGCTCAAAATGGCTGAGGATTTGATTACTCTTATCAGGGGTTCTCAACCCCCCTCGGACAAAAGGCCCAGATTAGAGGAAGACTACCCTTCCTCAGATCAAGCCTCTATTACCTCTGAACATTCTGAGGACCAGGACTATACCTATTCTCCTTTTGAAGGAAACCCTGCATACTTTGAGGGAACACTTTCACTGGGAAGGCCAAGATTACTCAGATTCCAAGAAAAGGCTCAGGGATTTTCTCTTGCTCCCCCAGCATAGGCCCCTGGCTTTCCCTCCTGTTTTAGATATATTAGATGATGTGTACACAGAAGCCAGCCTCAACCCAGATTCTTTACCTCCAGCTTCTGTTAAACCAGACAGGTATTACCGGGTTCCTGATTCACACCAGTTCCTATACAAAAACCATACTGCTGACCCAGAAACTATTTCATAGGGTCCCAAGGGAATTAAGGCCTCTACTGCTAAAAACCCATTACCTTCAGAGAGAGATTCCAGAGCTTTAGAAAGATGGGGAAAAAGGTGTATACCTCGGCCACTTTAACCATGAGGGTATTAAACTGTCAGTTTCATATGTTAAAGTACCAACAGTTTTTGTTATCTCAGTTGAAAAGCAAAATGACACAACCAGAACAACCAGATTTAAAAGAGTTCAGGATTTGTTGCATGGTGCAGAGCAAGTGGGTAAACATACCTTGCAGTGTGGTTTTGATGCTTTAGAGGCCTCATGTAGAGCTGCTGTTACAGGGTCTGTTATACATAGACATGCTTGGCTGAAAGAGCAAGCCTTACCAGATCATGCAAAGCTAAATTACTAGATGCACCTCTTCAAAAAGATGTATTGTTTGGTGTTAAAGCTGAGGAGGTACTAAAGAAAATGGAGGAAAAAGCGAGATCAATGCAAACAGTGAAAGATTTCCTGCAGGTACAACCTCCACGTTTCAGCAGAAACTGGCCTTCAAAAAATTGGTCCTTTTCAGCCACGGACAGACCTCAAAGAGGCAGATACAGACGCCCGAGAGGTAGAGGGCAACCTCAAGGATCATTCAGAGCCAGACAATGGCAAGCACCAACCCCAAGAGGTGGAGAAGATAGATCACAGTCATTCAGAAAGCAGACACAATGACTTCCCCCTTTACCTGCCAAGCAAAGCTTTAATGGCAGCACCTTTGGGCGGAAAACTGGCATTATTCTCAAAAAATTGGCATATTGTCACAAAAGACAAATGGATTCTGGACATTATAGACAGAGGCTACAGATTCCACTTTCACACCCTTCCAAAAATGAGAGGCATGCTAAACCTGCCACAAAATCAAAGGGCAGAGGCACAAAAACAAATTTCAGCTCTCATGGACATGAAAGCTATTCAAGAGGGACCTGCAGAAGAACAAGGTCAAGGGTTTTATTCCAGACTATTCCTGGTACCAAGGAAAGACAAAGTTTGGAGACCTATTTTAGACCTATCCATCCTAAACACATATTTACAGGTACCAAAATTCAAGATGCTCACATTACAGCAGCTTCTTCCCATGCTGGGCAAGGAGTCTTGGCTGGTAACATTGGACCTCAAGGAGGCATACCTGCATGTCCCTATCAGACAAGATTGCAGAAGATACCTCAGATTTCTTGCAGGTTCAACCCATTATCAATTCTCTGCATTGCCCTTTGGCTTATCTACTGCGCTCAGAGTGTTTACGAAATGCCTGGCATCAGTAATTGCCTTCTGCAGACATCAAGGAATACAAATATACCCATATCTGGATGACTGCCTGATCCAAGCGGGCAGCAAGGACATACTTCTGAAACAACTGGCGTTTATAATAAAACTGTTGAACTTTCTGGGATACACAGTCAACAAAAAGAAATCAAAACTAATACCCTCTCAAAAAATAATTTTCCTGGGTGCCAGCTTGAATACAACCACCCAGATGGCCTACCTCACGCCAGACAAACAAGGGCAACTATCTCAATACTTCAGCAAAATGGCAACCTTCACCAGGCTGACTGCAAAGAAAGTCCTGCAGGCTCTGGGATTCATGGCATCTTGCATCCTTCTGATCCCATGTGCAAAGCTGCATATGAGGAAACTTCAATGGTACCTAAAAAACTTATCATCTCAACACAGCCAAAGTTTGGAAACAATTATACCACTCATTCCATGTCTTCAAAAGGAATTTCTGTGGTGGACTCAAGCATGCCAAAGAAACATAGGTCTCCCTTTCTGCGTACCTCAAGCAACTCAAATCATCACAACAGACGCCTCGGACTACGCCTGGGGGCACACATGACAGATCAGTGCATTCAGGGAAAATGGTCCCAAAAAGAGAAGCACCTACACATCAACCAAAAGGAAATGCTAGCAGTGCAAAATGCTATTATGGCCTTCAAAGACCTACTGCATCCAGGCCAGCTATTGATAAGGACAGAACGCCACAGTGATGTGGTACATAAACAAACAGGAGGGAACTCATTCATACCCCCCGTGCAGTCTAGCCATGACCCTATGGAACACAGCTCTGGAATTGCAAATCCAACTTCAGGCACAATTCCTGCCAGGGAAGGAAAACACACTGGCAGACAGCCTAAACAGAAATATGACAGATCCACACGAATGGAAGTTGCATCCTCAAGTTTTCGCAAAGATAACTCAGGCATGGGGACAGCCAGACATAGATCTCTTTGCTACCCACAGAAATTACCAATTGAAAAAATTTTGTTCAAGGACCTATCATCCACAGGCTTGGAAAGTGGATGCACTTTCTTTCAATTGGACAACGTTGACAGTCTATGCTTTCCGCCTCTTCCTCTGCTGCCCAAAGTTCTATTAAAAGCCAGGGCAGAGAGGCCGAAAATGATTCTCATTGCTCCAGATTGGCCAAGACAACACTGGTATCCGCTCCTGAAGAGCCTGACACATTCCTCACCATGGATCCTACCTCTAGTGCCTCTTCTGTTGTCCCAGCACAACTTCAGAACTCTTCACAGCCAGCTCAAAACCCTAAATCTAGCTGCATGGAGAATCCCTTGATTTCCCAACAGACCCCCCTCTCCGAGGAGGTGCAGGATGTCATCTTGGAGGCCAGAAGACCTTCTACTAGAAAAGCCTACTCCACCAAATTTAAACGATTTTGTGCCTGGAATCATAAAAAGGGTCCAGAATCCTTGGGTAATAAATTTACCTCAAATTTTACAGTACCTATCTGAGATGTTAAACAGTGGACTTTCCTTCTCCTCCATCAAAATCCACGCTTCAGCCATTTCTGCACAATACAACACAGATCCTCCTTTATTCTCTCATCCTCTTTTAAGACAGTTCCTCAGAGGGGCAAAGAATATAAAACCCCCAAGGAAACCACCAGTCCCTGCTTGGGACCTCAACTTCATATTGGAAAAGCTGACCCTTCCTCCATTTGAGCCAGCTGCTTCAACAGAACTACAATACTTGTCATGGAAAACAGCCTTCCTTCTGGCTATCACCTCAGCACGCAGGGTTTCGGAACTACAGGCCCTCATGGCTGTGCAACCTTTCATCATTTTCCATCAGGACAGAGTTTCCTTACGAACCAACCCTACCTGTATGCCAAAGGTAGTATCCAGTGTAGCCTTGAATCAGACTATCCACTTACCTACCTTTTACCCTAACTCACAAAACAAAGGGGAAAGACTACTGCATTCCTTGGACATTCACAGACAACTTCATTATTATTTGGACAGGACAAAGCCATTCAGGAAATCCGAGCAACTCTTTGTGTCCTATGCTACAGGTGCTCAAGGAAAGGCTATCTCCAAACAGACAATCTCAAAATGGATAGCCCACTGCATACGCTTTTGTTACTCATTTCATGGAAAAGCTGTGCCTTCAAGCATCAGATCCCACTCCACAAGGGCCACAGCTACCTCTGCAGCTTTCCTCAGGGGGGTTCCTACCAAGGACATTTTGGAAGCAGCCACTTAGAGTTCAGTGCACAATTTCTCCAAACACTATCACCTTCCACTTTACTCTAAATCTAGAGCGGGATTTGCCACAGCTGTCTTGCAGGGCATCCTTGCTCCTCCTAGTTCCACTTAGTGCCTGCCACCCCTACTTAGCTTTGGGATTCTTCCCATCTGTTATGACTGCAGCTGTATGCACGATGAACATAGTACAGTTTTGTACCTACCATAAATGTAGATGTTCGAGTGCTCATACAGCTGCAGTCCTGGTTTCCCCCCCTCCATCCCCTCTTAGGACAGGCCTTATGACAAACACCTTCTCATACAACCTATTTGGGTTTTCTTTTATGGTGTATTTGCTTGCAACTACTGTTTTTTGATTATTCTATATTGCATGATTACATAAGTCTATGTTTTGCCTTCCTTCTGGGGGCGCCTGACATCTGGGGCAAGAAAAACTGAAGAAGATGGCGTCTGCTGGCTCTTTTATACCCCTGCCGCACTGACGTCAGGGAAGAGGCGGCGACAGCCGACGCCGGACCTACACTTTGGAATCCGGCCAACCGAGGACCCGCCTGACGGCAGGATAACCCATCTGTTATGACTGCAGCTGTATGAGCACTCGAACATCTACATTTATGGTAGGTACAAAACTGTACTTTGCTTTTGCCCACAGCTCTGATGTACTGCGTAGGCATACACATGCGCAGTACATCAGAACTGCCGCAGAATACCAGACAGCTGTGGAAAGGCAGCAAGGAGGCATTATACAATGCCATTATTTAAGAAAAGTAATTATTTTTTTTCTTAAGTAATGTCATTGTATAATAGCAATAACCCACTTCTGGGTGTGGGTAATGCTGGATTTACCCATGGTTGGCTTTGTTTGGCCACTCTGGCTTCGCCCTCGTGACCAAACCAGACCAACCGTGGGTAAATCCAGCATTACCCATACCCCGGCGTGGGTTATTGCTATAATAGACCTCTTTTGTACACATCAGAATTGTTATATTCTGACATTTTGCTTCCTTATGCATCATGACATGGTATGGAAGTTGGGTGCCTTTTCATTCATATGGACTCAAGATCTGGTGTATGCCTTTTTTACATTCCTTTTGATTCAGAAAGCCTTTCTCAGTGTAAAAAAAGTAAATGCAGTTATCATATTTTGCATTTTGGCCAAGGCAACAATTGTTTTCTCCTTTCATGCAGTTAACCAGTTTTCCTCCATGATCTGTACGTCTAAACAAGTTCTTGCTCTCAGCAGAAGGCATGGTGCTTCACCTCATTCATTAGACACTGAATCTTTCAGTGTGGAAGATATAGTTTTATTTATTTATTTATCTATTTATCAATGCCCCCCTTTATTTACAAATGTTAAACATCTTAAATGAAACTAAAAGACCTACAGCAAGAAAACTGTATCTTCAGAAAGGAAAAGCATTAATTTCTAGACCACTTGAATTGTCCTACATCCCTCCTTAGAACTGTTTTTGTACATTATATTAGTTTACTTATCTCTGAGTCTCTGTTAGCTGTGTGACACAGAAGAAAAAAGGCCTGAGAGCAACCCAGATGATTTGGAATCAGTTAGTGACCAGAACATTCGGGAAGCTGGTGGGGGAGATGGAGATCAGTAGCTGATACTACCTCATCAAGATTATCCATCTTAGGGGAGAGATGGAGTATCTGCCCTCTACAGAAGACTGATACCTTGATGAGGCTAAGTGTCCCAGCAAGTTTAGAGTGAAAACCTGGTGGTGCCAAAAGGAGCAATGCATTGTGGGACTTCCTGTTGAACATACTGCTGCAGAGGAGGGATGTAGAGGAATGCAGAACACAGAAACCTGGATGTTGATCTTCCATGACTGGCACTCACCCATGGGGAAAGAGTGGGTCATTTGATATATGTATATATATATATATATATATGTGTGTGTGTGTGTATATATATATATATATATATATATATATATATATATATATATGTGTGTGTGTATATGGTATATGATATATATATATATATATATACATATTATATATATATATATATATATATATATATATATATGTGTGTGTGTGTGTGTATGTATATAAAACTCTGAGAATCCAGCCTAGCATTTTCAACTAACAAAGTATCAAAGGACATGCTTCTGAAATTTTTAATATGCTTCAGTTTTTCCTCAGGTTGCAGCAACCCCTCCTGCTTTCCAGAGATTATTTTTATTTATTTATTTGTAGGTGTGTTGTACTTAAATTCACAAAGGTAGGCATCTGAGGTTGGCATAATGGTTAAGGTGCTTACCTTGCAGACACAAGGTGAAGCATTTGATTCTCACATGGGGTAACTGGCTAGGCTTAAAATGGCCCACAAGGGCAATTAGCCTAGTACTAATCTATGAATCTGTATACAATTTGTTTGAACTCTGAACTTTGTGTTGGAAAAATTAACTTTACCTCCATCTGAACCAGCTGATTTAGTGGATGTTAAATATCTGTTTTAGAATGACCTTTTTTCTGGTTTAAGTAACCTGAGGCAGCATTATTGTGGAATTACATGCACTAATATACAGACCACCTCATACAATACAACATATGAAAGAATGCCACTAAAGACTAATCCCTCCCTCACACCCAAAGTCACCTTTTTTGTTTATCATAGTCATGTGATGTAGCTCCCATTCTTATATTCAGACCATCTGAAAGAAGGAGAGCATCTACTTCACATCGATTGTCCACAAACAACTAAGATATCACACCAGAAGAAAAAGCATGTTTTTTTGGAACAGAGAATATTTTTGATTCCTTCAAAAAATGAAGTAAATAAGAGGGGAAGGCCTGATTGTTTCCATGCAGACTTGATAGAGATGACTGGCACATTATGTTGTATTTTGTAATGACAAATGTAACAAACCTCTGGCAAGGTTCAGTTACAGCAGACTCTCCTATACCTGCAGCTACTTCAGCATCATATTTCTGAAATGCTTTTGGATACGATATTTTAAAAACTACAGCATGGACTACTGCCCATCAGTTTACTAAATACTGTAGGTTACAAGTTCAATATAGAGACAGGACAACTTTTGGCATAACTGTACTACACGGGCTCTGGTAATGGTCCACCTTCCAGGTTGCCAAAGTACTGTCTGGGAGTCTTCCCAAATGTAAGGATTTACTGTTACAATGACCCCCCCCCCAAAGAATGTAGCTGTATATGATGCTTACTGTAGTAGTCAAACATGAAGGAGGGATCTCAGTAGCAGCAACACTTCCTTCCCTCTTTCCTCATGCATGGAATTTTAGTTCTCAACTCTTATACAGTTAGTGTTTTTGAAATATACAAAAACCTAGTGTAGTGTTTGTGTTACTTGCTCAGTTTGTTTGAGTCCTGGAAATTTGTCTACTGCAATCACACTTTCCATGCAGGTCTTTTAGAACCATAGAACCAAAGAGAGAGTATGCCAGTGCTGAGTTTATGTGGTACCGTCACCCCACCTTTTCTCATGTCTTGTCATGCGCAAGACCATCATTAACCTTTGCTGGAAGAGAAACAGCCTTGGAAGACTGAACGGGCCAAGGGAAATCAGAAGGTGGTAACCCCTAATGTAATTATTTTTTGTTAGTATGATCTCTCATGGTAGACCTACTGTTATGTTAAGTATGGTGCTCAACTCTACTCACAATTATATTTTATGTTTAGATTTTAGTATATCATTAGGTCAAGTTATTTAGATAGTTATCTCTTGATTTTGGTTTGTAATATATACATTGCTCTTCCCTTTTTTGTGACAGGCCAGCATTGCTTCTGAAGGATCATACAGTGGTGATCAGCAAAGGACACTTACAGATATACTGAACTATTGCCAGGTACTAGTTCTTACTGCATTTGACATTTTACTCATTTGCCCTTAAATCAGATTTCTTTTCAGTTACTTGGAATTAGTTAACAGTGTAAAAAGATAGCAATGTTCTTTCAGGTATAGATACTGCATTAGCATTGTATTTGGAGGGACTGCTGTAAAGACTATACCCAGCAGCAGACAGGATCAGTAGGGATGTTCCTTTGTTTGTATACCCAGCAAGTGACATTTCTTACTGTAATAAAATTTGTAGGACCATTTATGCCTTCAACCAAGGCAGCTCACTTCTTTTTAATATGTTGTGAAAAATCAAAACTTAGAGCCAAGTTCAAAAAGGCTGCCTCGGGGGTAACCTTTTTATATTCAGAGACAACCCCAGCATGGTGCTTTTGCACAAAGACATGCAGCATCATGTTGGGCTGTCTCCGTAGCTATGATACATGCTAATGAGGCATTTCAGGGGTGAGACATATGCTGTTTAGCGATGTGCTCTCTCTCCTCCTGGAACTGCCTCTAAGAAGACTTTTGTATAACAGTTGTCCATGTAGATTAGCATGGCTGCTCGTTCTACATCCTGGTCGTGAACATAGCCAAAGGCCATTTTCATCTATACCAGTCGATATAGGTGCTGGGGAGATTAATGGTATGGTGGGGCTAGGAGATGTGTGCATGAGTGTATGCAAGGAGCTGAGTGTGTGTGTGTGGTGGGGGGGGGGGGGGTTGGGCTGGCTGTCATACCTCCACACTCCCCTAGACTAATGAAATGTAAATAGAACAGGGATTGAGGAGTAGGGGGAATGCTAGACACCAGGATCAGGGATAGTCAATGTGGCATAACTTAAATGTACATATTTACATAAAGGAACCACTAGACACCAGGGAAAAAGTAGTGCACTTTTAAAGGCACTAAATAGACCTCAAACCCTGTACCCTCCCACCTTCCACAGAAGATAGTAGTCCTCTGAGCCACAACTAGACACCAGAAATTGATCTTTAAAATGTAAACATGTAAAGAAAAATGCATAGTAGGAAAAGGGGCTATGAGCCATGCACCCTTGACATAAGAAACCTCTGCTTTAGACTACTGCAGTTGTGCAACAGAAGTTTTTTTTCCTTTATATTCAGACTCTTGGGCTTTATGCATTTCCTGCAACATGTAGTGGCATTTGAGGTTGAGGGACAGGAAACATTAGTCATATCTCTCCACTTCCTAAACAGCGTTTGCCCTAGCACGCATTTACAAAAGGATATGAAGCGTGAAACTCAAATGTTTGGCATTAAGGACTGGTTGTAATCATCTTGTAAAGTACCCAGTCAGGGGAGAAAGAGACATCATGAGTGTTCTAACAACAGGAACAGATATGAGGCATATGTGGTATGTGTGTACATGCATGTGTGTTGCACTGTGTGCTTGCTTGTGCAGGAGAGTGGTCATGGTGGAGGGGTGCCTGGGCTTACACAAAGTGGCTGCCACATTACTTGCCATGGGAACTGCTGATCTGCACTTTTATTTTTTTTTTTTATTTTGTTTAGCTGTTTAACATTTGTGTACCAGGATAGTCCGACTGATCAAAAGCCTATTTTCAGCAGAGGCCCAGGGAGAAAAGCTCCAGAGGCAATTATCAAATTACATGGGGTAAATAAGTTACATACATCACAGTAGTTACTTTGAGTTACATTGACTAGAATATGGCATAAATTATACATGTTGTTAAATAAAGTCAGATAGGACACACACAACATTTCATACAGCGAAGGCGTATTGAAATGGACATAAGATAAGTGAGTGACATAATTTCCTAAATGTATAAGAAGCAAACAGAGTAAATACTGATGTAGTGAGATAAATAAGAGACTTGAGTAGAATAGGAAAGGAAGGAGAGTGGTGAGAAGAGCAGAGGAAGGAGTAGAATAATACGAGAGAGGAAGAGAAGTGAGTGAATGTTAAGGTAGATGGGTGAGAGTACAGGGGGAGTTAATATGTACTAGTAAAAGGGTATTAAGGGAAGAGACGTTAAATGGTTTAATTAATAGTGAAAAAGAGAGGGGGCTGGGAGGTAAAGTAATAAGTAAGTTAAGATACGTATGGTGGACATAGAGTGGTAGAAGAAGTAGGTGAATTAGGTGCTAGACAAGGGAATACGTTTTAGCCAGGACTAGTATATGGGCAGAGCCACTTGTTTCAGAGAAAGGCCCTGAGTAGCTTTATAAAGTGAGTTGGGTCAATAGTGGTTATGATGGTCTGGGGGATAGTATTCCATATGTTGGAGATGAAGTTGGAGTACAGATAATCTCCAGCTCTATTGTTGGATTTGGAGACATGTAATAAAGATTTATTTGAGGACCAGAGTAGTCGAGTGTAAGTGTAAGGTTGAAGAGCAGGTGTTTTATCAGGTTGGTGTACCAGTCTGTGAGTCGTAATGAGCTGAGTGTAGGTTAAGTAATGGGGTAGTTCTAGCCACTTGAGTTGTTGTAAGGCTGAGCGGTGGTGAGACCTATGCTGGGAGTTTGTCGCAAATTTAGCCATTTTATTTTAGTAGGATTCAAGCATGGCTAGATCAGATGTTCTTCGTGTTTCACTGTTGCAATCATTACATTCGGGTAACCAGTCGGCCTGAATAACAAAGTCTTGGGTTCTGCGTCGGTTGTTGTTTCCTCTTCCATGACGTCAGGTTGTCAGGGGTATAAAACATGCAGCTGATGCCATTACATCAGTCTTTCTTGCCTTGCGGTGCCAGAAGCAGAAGCAGTTCGCAAGTGCCGGTCGGCCGACTCCTGAAATTTTTGTTTTCGAGTTTCAGAACCGAAGTCTTCAACCTAAAGCTAAGTACCCCATTGGGGAAACTTTTTCTTGCTCCTTACCGATGTCAGTAAAAGTTAGTATTTGTATTACTTGTGGGAAGCAAATACCTCATACGGATTTTCATTTGTACTGCATTCCTTGCCTAGGCCCTGACAATAACGTGCCTTGCTGTCAGTTTTGTGCTAAATTTAACCAACGCACTGTTAAGCGTTGGTATATTTTTGCTTCTAAATATTTTGGTTCAAGATTTAACTATCCTGAAATGTCGTTGGTTAGCAATCCAACTACCAGAATTCACAAAAAATGCAAAGAAAAAGACAGAGACAGACCGTCGTGGCCCAAAACTGACGACGAAGCTTCTCCTAAGCCAGTTGCCGGTACTCAGTGAGGCGCTTTCACAGCCCTTGATGTCTGCTACTGTTGATCTGCAGGCCTCTACCGAGACCCATTCGGAGTCCGGTATACCGCGAGATTCTTCAAGTATTGTTCCCGCGGATGTCTCTCCCTTGGATGGGTCTGGAGCCGCTGAGCAGGCACCGGCTTCTGAGGGTGTTTTCAGGCCTAAAGATTTGTATATTAAACTGGTGCCATCATCAAAAACAAGGCCAAAACTAACTTCTATGTCTAAAAAACTGACGCATGAGCCACGTGTTCAGGCCCCTATGCCTAAAAAACAAATTATCAGAATAGCTGAGGATTTAATTACCTTGATCAGGGGTTCCCAACCCCCTCCTGCTAAGAGGCCTAAGCAAGGCACTGATTATGATCTTCAGATCAGGTTTCCATTTCTTCTGATTCCTCTTCTGATCAGGAATTTTCTTTTCCCCCTAATGAGGACTCTGATGCAGAAGAATCCATTCCTTCTCCTTCTCCTCCTGAGGATTTTTCTTTTGGAGAAACTTGGCATACCTTAAGGGAACATTTTCATTGGGAGAGTCAGGATTTTTCAGAATCCAAAAAGAGGCTTAGGGATTTTCTTCTTCCTCAGCATAGGCCTTTAGCTATTCCTCCTGTTTTAGACATTGTTGATGTTTTCTCAGAATCCAGCATGGCTCCTGATTCCCTGTCTCCGGCTCCTAGTAAGCCAGACAGATATTACAGGATTCCTGACTCCCACAAGTTTTTTTTCAAAAATCCTACTGCTGATCCTGAAACAATTTCTCAGGGTCCCAAGGGTGTTAAGGCTTCTACTGCTGAAAATCCCTACCCCTTCTGATAGAGACTCCAGGGTGCTGGATAGATGGGGTAAGAAGGTTTATACGTCTGCAACCCTGGCTATCAAACTGTCAATTTCATATGCTTAAATATCAACAGCATGTTATGGGCTTACTTAAACAGAAAATGATGTTGATTTCTGAGTGTGTGGAAAATAAAGAGTTACAGGATTTATTGCATTCAGCTGAACAAGTTGGAAAGCATACTTTGCAATGTGGTTTTGATTCCTTGGAGGCCTCTTGCAGGGCCGCCGTAACTGGATCTGTGATAAGAAGACATGCTTGGCTCAAGGAGCAAAATCTGCCTGATCATGTTAAGGCTAAATTGTTGGATGCTCCTTTACGACAGGACAGTCTGTTTGGTAATAAGGCAGAAGAAGTTTTGAAAAAGATGGAAGACAAAGCTAAATCTATGCAAACTGTAAAAGATTTCTTGCAAGTGCAGCCACCCAGGTTGAGTAGGCACTGGCCTACTAAGAATTGGTCCTTTCCAGTACCCAACAGAGTCTCTCAGGTCAAACCCAGACACTCCAAAGGCTCCAGGTTTCAGTCACAGGGAACATACAGAACAAAACAATGGGGTGCCTCCACCTCCAAATCTGGAAGTAGCAAAGCACCCCCCTACTGTAAACAGTATCAATGACTTTCCTCCGCCATTTCAAAGCACTTATTTTTTGGCAGCCCCTTTGGGGGGAAAACTAGCACTTCATGCTCACAATTGGCATCTAATTTCCCAGGACAAGTGGGTCTTAAATTTAGTATCCCAGGGATACAGATCTCATTTCCACACATTGCCAATTCCAAATGGATGGCCAGATCTGCCTCCAAATCAGTGGGCAGAGGCCCAGAAACAAGTCAGGTCCCTCATGGATATGGAGGTTATTCAACCAGTACCAGAAAAGAAAAAAGGACAAGGTTTTTATTCAAAACTTTTCCTGGTACCCAAAAAAGACAAATCATGGCGTCCAGTTCTGGACTTATCCATTCTAAATACCTTCCTGGACATTCCAAAATTCAAGATGCTGACTCTACAACAATTACTGCCTATGCTAGGCAAGGATGCCTGGTTGGTAACTCTAGACTTAAAAGAGGCTTACCTGCATATCCCATTCAAGGAATCTTGTAGAAGATACCTCCACTTCAAAGCAGGCTATTTGCATTACCAGTTCTCTGCACTGCCCTTTGGCTTATCTACTGCACCCAGGGTCTTCACAAAGTGCCTGGCACCAGTGATTGCATTTTGCAGACAAAGAAACATTCAAATTTATCCTTATCTGGACGATTGTCTAATTCAGGCGGAAAACAAGGACATTCTTCTACAAGATCTGGTGTTTGTAAATGGCTTCTAACATGCCTAGGGTACACCATAAATGAAAAGAAATCACAACTGGGTACCCTCTCAAATAATTACATTCCTGGGTGCAAGCTTGAGTACAACTGCCCAGATGGCTTACCTCACGCCAGACAAACAAATTCAATTGATAACATACTTCAAACAAGTGGCCACAAAAACCCAGCTATCTGCAAGACATATTCTGCAGGCTTTGGGGTTCATGGCTTCCTGCATTCTACTAATTCCATATGCAAGACTGCATATGAGGAAACTTCAATGGTACCTAAAAAGCTTATGGAGTCAACATTGTCACAGCCTGGAAACAATGCTTCCTCTCATTCCTTACCTGCAATAGGAGTTCCTATGGTGGGCAGAGGCCTGTCACCAAAACAAGGGACTGTCATTCATTCTAACCCCTGCCACCCAAACCCTGACTACAGATGCATCAGACTATGCTTGGGGGGCCCATCTGGCAGGGAGATGCATTCAGGGCGAATGGAGCCCAAATCAAATGCACCTACATATCAACCAGAAAGAAAGGCTAGCTGTACAGAATGCTCTGGCAGCTTTCAAGGACTTCCTTCATCCAGGACAACTTCTGATAAAGACGGACAACACCACAGTTATGTGGTACATAAACAAGCAGGGGGGTACCCACTCCTAACCTCTTTGCAGACTAGCCATGGCCTTGTGGAACACAGCCTTGACTTACCAAATACATCTACAAGCTCAATTCCTGCCAGGAAAGCAAAATACTCTGGCAGACGAACTAAGCAGAAATCTTATGGACCCATACGAATGGAGGCTGGATTCACAAATCGTCATCATGTTGACACGAAAATGGGGGAGCAGATCTTTTTGCCTCTCCCCAAAACTATCAGACAAGTTTTGCACAAAAATTCATCACAAAAAAGCTTGGAAAGTGGATGCTCTATCCTTCAGCTGGAAAAACCTATCAGTCTATGCCTTTCCCCCTCTGCCTCTGCTCTCCAAGGTTTTACTAAAAGTCAGACAGGAAAAAACAAAAATGATTCTGATTGCTCCATACTGGCCTCGCCAACATTGGTACCCGCTTCTACGGAATATGTCACACTTTCCTCCATGGTACCTGCCTCAGACTCCTTATCTATTGTCTCAGCAAAACTATCAATTCTGCACACTCGGCTCCAAACTCTGAATCTTGCAGCATGGCTAATCAACTAATTTCACCAGTCACATCTCTCAGTAAACCTGTGATGGATGTCATTTTGGAGGCTAGAAGGCCTAGTACTAGAAAACCTTATGCTGAAAAATGGAAAAGATTCTATGCCTGGAACCAAGGACAAGGAATAAACACAGCAATGCCCAATATTCCTCAGATTCTGCAATATTTAACTGAGATGCTTCACAAGGGTCTATCTTTTTCTTCTATAAAAATCCATGCCTTTGCCACCTTGGCTCATTACAACACAGAGCCTCCTCTCTTTTCTCATCCCCTGCTAAAGCAGTACCTCAGAGGGGCCAAAAATTTGAGACCTCCCAGGAGAGCACCAACTCCTGCATGGGACCTCAGTTTTGTGCTGGAAAAACTCACCCTACCTCCTTTTGAGCCAGCTGCTACTGCATACATAAAATTTATTTCTTGGAAGACTGCCTTTCTTTTAGCAGTCACTTCAGCTAGAAGGATTTCAGAACTTCAGGCTCTCATGGCAGTGGAGCCTTTCATTATCTTTTATCCGGACAGGGTGGCTCTCAGGACCAATCCATCCTTTATGCCTAAGGTGGTATCCAGTATGGTTCTTAATCAGACCATTCATCTGCCGACTTTTTTCCCAAATCCGCAGAACAAGGGGGAGCGGATTCTGCATTCATTGGATGTACACAGACAACTAAGATTCTACTTAAACAGGACAAAATCTCTAAGAAAGTCTGAGCAACTACTCGTGGCATTTGCTGCAGGGGGCAGAGGGGAAGGCTATTTCAAAGCAGACTTTTTCAAAATGGATAAGCAGGGCTGCATCTACTTCTGCAGCTTTTCTCAGAGGGGTTCCTACCAGAGACATTCTAGAAGCTGTTACTTGGAGCTCAGTTCATACGTTCACCAAACATTACCATTTACCTCTCTTTTTCCTAAATCCAGGGCAGGCTTTGCCACTGCTGTCCTGCAGGGCCATATAGCTGCTCCTAATTCTGTATAATTCCATCCTCCCATCCATAACTTTGGGATTCTACCCAAATGTAATGACTGCAACAGTGAAACATGAAGAACATAGTACAGTTGTGTACACTTACCATAAATGTAGATGTTCGAGTGTATTCACTGTTGCAGTCCAGGTTACTCACCCGCCAGCCCCCTTTTCTCTTATTATACCTTTTCTTTCCTTACTATGCTCAAAACCCTTTTTGGTGTATTTACTTTTTGTTGGAGGTAAAATTTTTGTGTTCTAAATTACATGCATATAGATATATATATGTATGTGTATATATATATATATATATATATGTATGTATATATATATATATATATATATATATATACATATATATATATATATATATATATATATATATATATATATATATATATATATATATATATATATGTATATATATATATATATATATGTATATATATTTATTTTTTATTGCTCCCCATTTGGGGGCCACCTGACATCTGGGGCAAGAAAAATTGATTAAAATGGCATTGGCTGCATGTTTTATACCCCTGATGACCTGACGTCCTGGAAGAGGAGACAGCAACCGACGCAGGACCCAAGACTTTGTTATTCAGGCCGACTGAGGGCAACCTGCCAGCAGATTACCCGAATGTAATGACTGCAACAGTGAATACACTCGAACATCTGCATTTATGGTAAGTGTACACAACTGTACTTTTTCTTTAGGTTAGTGAAGATGGGAGAGACATATAGCAGGGTGAAGAGAAGATGTGGTGTCAGTGAGGAAAGGTTTGATTCTGTACAGTGTACCTAGCTTATTATGTGGCTTTTTGATGGACTGAGATAGCTATTTCTCGACTTTCAAATTATTATCAATTAGAACACATAATAGTTTCATTTGGGATATGGTTGTTATTATGGTATTGTTGGAGGAGTATATTTGGAATGGTGGTGGGAGATCTTGTGATTTACTGGGGTGAAAGAGCATAAGCTTCATTTTGGATGGGTTCAGTATCAGTTGTGAGTCAGATAACCAGGATTCGACAACTCAGAAAGACTGTTGTATTGTAGTTTCAAGTTGCTTTACGGAAAATGCAGTGCAGATAAGTGTAGTCATCTGTGTATTGAACGATGGAGGCTAGACGAGTAGATGTATGGAGTCTGTTGGTAAAGATACTAAAAAAGTAGAGGACCTAGAATTGAACCTTGGGGTACCTCCATGTTGATAGGCAATAGGGATGAGCAATCTTGTTGCCATTTGACAGCTTGTTGTCAGTCAATTAAGTAATTATGGAACCATGCAAGAGAAGAGTGGCTTAAGTTTTAGGGTAGAAAGTTCAGTAAGAAGTTTCTGATGGGAAACAGTATCGAAAGCTTTGGATAGATCCAAGAAGACTGAAGATACAAGTTTCCTCTCATTTCTGTATTGGTTGATGGTATTGGTGAAACTTGGGAGGGCAGTTATGGTACTATGGTTTGGGCAGAAACTGTGATGTCTGTTAGATACAAGGTTACTAGATAATAGGTAGTTTAAAAGTTGCATGTGGATACATTTTACTAATGTTTTCGATAGGGCTGTAAGATAGCTATGGATCTGTAGTTAGAGAACTCAGTAGAGTTGCCATCTTTATGCAGAGGGATAGTATAAGAAATTTTCCAGGTTAGGGGAATGTAGTGTTCAGAAATAGAGCAGTTAATCAGAATAGAGACAGGTTAGGCAATAGCATCCGCTGTAGGAATTCAGTAGGTAGGTTATCAGCAGCAAATGTTGTGGGTTTAAGTTTAGAGAGTAATTTGTTTTATGGTATAAGTTTGCTGGTTTCATTGGGTATAGTTGGGATAGCTGGTGGTGTATCGGGATGGAATTTGGAAAGTGAACATATAGAATTTGTAAAGAATGAGTTGAATTGTGCAGCAATACGTTCGTTATTGCTAGTGGTTGAAGGGGTAGGTGTGGATGATTCACTGGGTTGAAGGGTTTTTTTATGGCTGACCAAAATTTTTTGGGATTGTTGTGGTGCTGTTGCTGTATTACAGTATAGTATTTTTTTTGTCTGGTTTGACCTGGGATTTAGCCTTGTTTCCAAGTTGTCTATAGTGATCTAGGTTAACTTGATTTTTGTTGGTATGACAAAGTGCCCAGGCTTTGTCTCTTTGACTGAGTAGAGTTTTAGTACCTGTTGTTAACCAAGGTACCTAGTGAGATTTTATTCTAGTAGTTCTGAAAGGTGCTAACCTATTTAGTGTGTCAAGGAAGGTGGTACTAAAATAGGGCACAGCAGTATCAAGAGGATGAGTTTTCAGAGTGGTCCAGTCACAGAATTGTAAGACTGAATTAAATGTTTGAGTATTAAATTTTTTTTATTGTGAATTTTACGGTAGGAGTATGTGTGGTGGGATTAAGATGATGTTTGAGTAAGTATGTAGGGAGATGATGAATTATGCTATCATGGAGGCAACCTGATTGGAAGCCTAGAAAAGGTTTGTTAGGATGCAATCTAGTACTGATTGCCTTTTGATGGCTTTGTCTGTTCTTGTTGCAGTTTGTATAACCTGGGTGAAGCCATGTAGGATAATGAAATTAATGGAATTATCAGAGTTGTAAGAGTATCAGCCAGTGTTGAAGTTGCCTATTATAATGGTTTCTTGTGAGAATGTTAAAGATATCCAGTGAAGGATGTCCTCAACTATGTTAGGGTTATTGCCGGGAGGAATATAAGTAGCAGTTATTGTTAGATACTTTGCAGTAGTTAACTTTGATTTATAGATGTGCAGACTGGCAGATAATGAGGTCTTTCCTCATTGCAGCTAATGAAACTATGAATTGTAAAACACTGCATTGTAGTAACAGGGCCTTTTTTTGCGGGCTGTATGAACTACACTGGTGATCTTAATGAATCCCTGTGCTTCTCTTGTAGAATTTAAAATTTTAGTTGATTTGGTTGTTTCATTCCATATTAAGTTGTATGAGATGTCATGCCTTAATTCTTATAATATTCAAAAGAAAGTTAGAGAACATTTATTTTGTCATTTTCTTATTTTAGTAAAACATACCTGCTTATATTAGGACTATCCAGTTAAATGGGAACAATGACAAGTCTGATGATCGTGTGGCAGACTTCTTACTTATAAATCAGGATTAGCAAAACATCTCTTAACAAGACTGTCTCACATTTGTCCACTAGTTTCAGATGCAGGATTGAGCCTTTATGCTTGTTGTAGACTTTGCACTTTTTTCTTCTAAATATTACTTCTCAGAGATCTGTAATTATCATGAAACTCTAAATCACCTACCACCTGATATGTATTCCTGTGTGATGAGCAAAATCTTCCACTTCCTGTGCTTGTTCTCTGTGAAATTGAAGTTTTAACAATGAAATCTTGCTAAACTTAGCAAAATACAATCAGCATCATATTGTAGAGACATCATAAGAGTCATCGTAAGGCTCATTGTTGCTATTGAATCGTAAATGAATGAGATATAGCTGTAGGTTGATGCCAGTATTCTGAACAGACTTCCTATCGGTTGGGTGGCCATCAAGACACAAGGTTACAGCCCATGCTGAAGATACCAGCAGTTTTTTAAAGAACATACATTCGCCATAGTGCCTTTTGATGCTGTGAGGTTTGTAGTAGCAGTCTTCGGAATATCAAACCTCAAGTGTGAGAAATGTATAATGTCTGGGGATACAGTACCTCTTGAGTATTTCCTCCTACTCGGGCAATGACTTCAGAGCTTGTGTATATATAAATAGTCATTGTTCCACTATATTTGGCATTCATCAGACCCGTCATTGAGTCATTGAGTACAGTGCCCCCTTTGGTATGTACCTAACCAGGCATATCCAACAATTGGAATGTCCACAGAGGTTCCTCACTAAAAGAATACAGGATGTATGTAAAATGTCCTATGCAGACCACCTCAAGGCCCTATCCCTGTATTCTGTCTCCTACAGGCTTTTGAGGGGAGATCTATTCCTGGCATACAGGGCATTGTCAGATCCCACTCTGATGGACCTTCTGCAAATCCACAAAACAAACAGCACCAGAATTACTGTTCTAAAGACTTAAATCTTGCCTGTGATATAAATAGGTCTTGCTGGAGGGATAGTTATGTATCCCAGAGACTACCACGTCTATGGAACACGCTGCCCATCCATGTGAAGCAGAGTTGCTCCCTCACCCAATTCAAGTGCAGCTTGGATAGTTGGATGGGAAACCGGAAATTCATCCTTGGTTTGGCACCTATGTCTCTAATGGACACAGGTAACCTGTAAATGGTTCATCTCTCAAGCCCATGCTTACACTTATCAAGGGTATCAGAACTTGTTCATAGGTTCATACGTTGGTACTAGGCTATCAGCCCTAGGGCCTATACAAGCCTAGCCATAACAATTCCCTGGCTATTTCTTCCCACGCTATTTACTTCCCTGGACCCCTGTCTAGCAGGGTGACTGACGTGATCCCCGGGGTAAATTTCCTTTCTCCCATCTAATCGTCAAGGTTCCTTTTGAAGAGGGCCAAAGAGGCATTCTGCTTGACATGTATCTATTCCAGAGTCTGGGCAGTCTCTGGGTCAGGAATCTATCCCTCCAGCATGTTTTGTTTATTGTGATGACAAGGTTTAGATCCCTAGAGCTTTGTCAGAGGTTTGGGATGCATGGCTAGGCTTAAAAAGGTCCTTGTGGTCATTAGCCTAGTAAAAACCTATGAACCTGTCAACCTATGATATGAGAGCTGCACAGGTGAAAGCCCCCATGCAGAAATGCTTGACAAGCATCACAACAAATGTTGGAATCTGCTGTTTCTTTTTTTTTCTTTTTTTAATGCTAGTTGAAGTGTTGGGACTCAGTAATAGGCCTTACACTTCTTATAGAAAATGTCTGCCATATTGTCAGTGTTTTTTGGGTTTTTTTGCTGCTAAAGTGAACCTTAGTCTGCATTGCATGAAGATTATTTACTTCCAGGCCTTGCCGACCCTGCAAAGCTAACATTTTCATTGGTGTATTACAAATAGACACTGGTCACTAGGCATATGTAGAGGGTGTCGTCTTTCTCTCAGAGATTCAACAAGAGACTCCCCTCTGCTTCCATTCTATAGACTGTTAAGATACCAAATATTTTCATACAGTTTTCTTTGAATGGTGTATGTGTTCCAAGTCTTCATCCTCTGACCCTTCTCACTGATATGACTTTGGTCTTAAGGACACTTGAGACCTGGATTTCTGTTTCCCATATACACACCACTCAAATGTCTGTGACTCTTTTACTGCCCTTTTGATGAAAAAATATTTGCATAAAAGTGCTTAACAGCTATACAGAAAGAAAATTAAGAGAGAGTCTTTGCCAGAGGACTCCTTGCACTCCGACATGAGAGTGATAGATCTGGCCTGCTTTGATAAAATGAACCCTCACTTATGATGTGATGTACATGACAGTGTCTTTTCAGTTATCCACCTAAAGACATTTCCCCCTTGCAAAACCATTAACTTAATTTGAGAACACTTTAATGGGGTGAATGGGATGTCTGTAACATAGAAGAGGTAGAGTGATTTACTGGGGATAGTGCAATCCAAGTTGTTGGCTGTTTCTCTGTTCATCAAGGCTTATGAAGATGTTCTTGGCAGTGCCTCCTTAGAGTCCGACTTACAGCCCCCTGCACCATGAAGCCTGACAAGTTCTATAAGGTGCAAGTCCACTATCAGAATCTCTGTAACAACCTAGGCATAATTTCAGTAGAGGCTTCCAGAGAAGTTACATTGGTGACAATTTTATATACTCTTTCTAAGGGTAGGGTGAGCAGAATCATGAATAGGTTTGGCAGTAAGGTCAACACATCTGCCAGTCTTTGTATCTGAACTGTTAACTAACTGTTAAATATGCATGTTACAGTATCAGGGGAACATCCTCAATTAAACTGATGATGTGGTTAAGGACATTAAGGATGGTACTTTGAGGGACAGACTGGTCAAGCTGTCTGAGACAGCAGTAAAAGTGGGGAAGCATGCTATCTAGATCAAGGGAGGTCATAGTCTCCCTATACTCATCACTCATCAGACCAATGATTGAGTACAATGCCCCATTCGGAATGTATCTGAGTTCCTCACCAAAAGGATAAAGGGTCTCAAACATCTGTCCTATGCTGCCCGACTGAAAGAACTCCAGCTCTATTCAGTCGCTTACCGCTGCTCTCAGGGTGACCTTTGCCTAACATACAAGGCCATGACAAACCCAGATTTGATGAATATGCTACACCTCAAAAATCTAGATCCGTCAGCACCAGCAAGGAGGAGAAGACTAAACCACACACGGCTATTAATAGGGGGCGCTGGAGGGAAATCTTGACCAATGGATGGGTGTCACTGCTCAACAGAGGCACAGCAAAATAATGGGTATAGTTCCCCATACTAAAGGGGTGGGTGGCGTACAAAAAAAACTATGGGCTAGGCTTGTAAATGCCCTCGGGCAGATAGCCTAGTATGAACCTATGAACCTATGAACCTATGAACCTATGTAGTGTAGCTGTGATACAGTAGATGCCTGATTCAGAGCAGCTGACACTGGGCTGTAATCAGAAGGCATACATGACTTTACATTTCATTCTTTGCCACAGGATGTTAATGAGCAGCTCTTAAGTGGTCCCTTTGAAAGGAATAAGTTATTTGGTCCTCCTTTACTCGAAATCTTCAGTAAGTTAGACAGGAAGGATAAGACAAGTATGAGAGATGTTAAGTTCAATACAACATTTGAAGCTGCTGTTCCATCTTACCCTTGAAAAGGTATTCATGGACCTACCCAAGGAAGAAATCCAGGATAGACACGCATACACAAAATAGGTCATTTGGAGAAAGGCAATTATGCTTGGAAATGCCTACTTGTGGAACTGGGCAGAAGTCAGAGGACACTTCTCCCTCAACCAGCAATGGATCCATATAGTTCTGACTACTTCCCTTCTCCCTGTTTCCCTCTTTATTGCCCCCTCAGAATTATTTGGTTGGAGCATTCCTACTTCACAGAACAGTGGTCCCTTCTGACCTTAGATAAATGATTATAGCTCTGAACGATAGCGTATATGTCAATGTTAAGATGGTTTTGGGACTTTCCCTATCGGTTAATGGGTGTAAGTGAAGGCTACTCCTTTCTCCCTTGTTATTTGCTTTATATTTGGAGCCTTTGATGATATGACTGTACTTCTTTTTATCCCAGGCATTTTCAGGTTAGTCTGTTTTTATACATGAATGACCAAATGTTATACTTGGGGAACCTGCAGAAAGAACTTCCCATGGCTTTTATGGAAATCCCGACCTTCATCCAAAGTTGGAACGAGTCGAGGTTAATTTTCAGCAGTGGCTACAAACACTTACCACAAGTAATATACACCTCTCTTGTATTACCTGAATTACCACCTAAGAGTTTCTTGATTAATTTGAAAGGAATAGCAACTTCATTCTTATGGCAGGGAGCAACAGATTTTCATAGTAATTGCTAGTGACCCCTTCAGATTTAGGATGGTCCCTCAATGATTTTGAGCTTTATACTTGAGAAGGAAGTTGAAGGTCTGTAGAGATGTTCATTATATTGATCACTGCTGCAGTAGCCTTAGCTATATGGGTTATATCCTGCCAAGGATGTAATGGCTGGTCAGCTCCCAATGCTTTAGGACACCTTTCACACTCCGAAACCATCAGTCAGCTCAAGATGAGCTGCATAAAAAAGACTGGTTTGGGTACCAAGCTCTTCAGAGCTTTCCTGACGTTGAAGAGAGCACTCCTCTGTGGGCTTTCGAGGATCGACAGTTGACGTGTACTGTTCCTTTGGTGGGCACATTCCCGTTGTGGAAAAACCTTCCACATTAAAAAATTTTGTTTTATTTGTACTTTCCTGTTTAGGAAAGTTATTCTTCCTGTCAGAAGACTTAACAAGAGCGCACTTTTTTCCTGTCAGTTTAAAAGCTGTTTAAAGTAATTGAAAAACATTTTTATGTGGAAAATTTGACTTTATTTTAATTTTTGGGGCTGACAAAATGTTCTAAAGTGCATGTTATTGTATTTTTTGTGAAAACAGTGACTTCTAAGCACTTTAATTTTCTACCAGCTCTTGGGAAAGAGGCACCATTTTCAGCTTGATCATGGACCATGCTTAAATCTTGGATGTCCACAGATAACTTACGATGTTCTTCATGTTTCACTGTTGCAGTCATTACATTTGGGTTATCTGCTTGCAGGTAGCCCTCAGTCGGCCTAATTAACAAAGTCTTGGGTCCTGCGTCGGTTGCTGTCCCTTCTTCCATGACGTCAGGTCGTCAGGCGTATAAAACTGCAGCCGACGCCATTACATCAGTCTTTCTTGCCGTGTGGTGCCCGAAGCAGAAGCAGTTCACACCGAATCCTGAAATTTTCGTTTTCGAGTTTCAAAACCGAAGTCTTCAACTAAAGCTAAGTACCCCGTTGGGGAATCTTTTTCTTGCTCCTTACCGATGTCAGTAAAAGTTAATAATTGCATTACTTATGGAAAGCAAATACCTCATAAAGATTTTCATTCGTTCTGTATTCCTTGCCTAGGTCCTGACCACGATGTACCTTGCTGTCGGTTTTGTGCTTTATTTAATCAGCGCACTATCCGTCGTCGATATATTTTCACCTCTAAATATTTCGGCTCTCGGTTTAATTATCCAGAAATGTCGTCGGTTAGCCATCCGACTACTGGTATTCCGAAAAAATGCAAAGATAAAGACAGAGACAAGCTGCCGAGGTCCAAAACTGCCGATGACACTTCTCCTAAGCCAGTCGCCAGTTCGCCGGTACTCAGTGAGGTGCTTTCGCAGCCCCTGATACCCACTACTTCTGATTCGCAGGCCTCTACTGAGACCCATTTGGAGTCCGGTATGCCGCAAGATGCTTCAACTATGGAACCCGCCAATGTCTCTACCTTGGATGGGTCCGGAGCCGCTGTGCAGGCACCGACTTCTGAGGGTGTATTCAGGCCTAGGGACTTGCATATTAAACCGACGCCTCCTTCTTTACTTAGGCCTAAATCTTGATCCATGCCTAAAAAAATGATGCCCAGGCCACATGCTCAGGCCTCTATGCCTAAAAAACAAACGATAAGAATGGCTGAAGTTCTAATAACTCTAATCAGGGGTAGCCCCCTCCCCCCTTCTAAGAGGCCTAGGACTGACGTTGATTATGAATCTTCTGATCAGGATTCTGTTTTTTCTGATTCTTCTGATGATCTGGATTTGCCCATATCTACTTATGAAGATTTTGATGCAGAGGACTCCATTCCCTCTGCTTCCCCTCCTGAGGATTTTTCTTTTGGGGAAACCTTACGGTGCATTTCCACTGGGAAAGCCAAGATTTTTCTGATTCAAAAAAGAGGCTTTGGGATTTCCTTCTCCTACCTCAGCATAGGCCTTTAGCTATTCCTCATGTACTTGACATTGTTGATGCTTTTTCGGAATCTAGTTTGGCCCTTGATTCCCTGCCTCCTGCTCCCAGAAATCCTGACAGATATTACAGGGTCACTGAGTCCCACAAGTTCCTTTTTAAAAATCTTATTGCAGATACAGAGACTAGTTCACAGGGGCCCAAGGGCATTAAGGCTTCTACTGCTAAAAATCCTACCCCTTCTGATAGAGACTCCAGGGCGCTGGATAGATGGGGTAAGAAGATTTACACTTCTGCAGCCTTGGCCATTAGGGCTTTAAACTGCCAGTTTCATATGTTAAAGTATCAGCAAGTTTATTGGACTGCTTAAACAGAAAATTATGTTGATTCCTGACTGTGTGGAGAATAAAGAATTACAGGATTTAATGCATTCTGCTGAACAAGTTGGAAAACATACTTTGCAATATGGTTTGATTCATTAGGGGCCTCTTGCAGGGCTGCTGTTACTGGGTCTGTGCGCAGAAGGCATGCTTGGCTTAAAAAGCAATCTTTGCCTGATCATGTTAAAGGTGAATTGTTGGATGCTCCTTTAAATCAGGACTGCTTATTTGGCAACAAGGCTGAGGAAGTTCTTAAAAAGATGGAATATAAAGCTAAATATATGCAAACTTCAGCCTCCTAGATTTAGTAGGCACTGGCCCTCTAAGAATTGGTCCTTTCCAGCCCCTTCCAGGTCTTGTCAAGCCAAACCCAGACACAGCAAAAACCCCAGGTTTCAGTCCCAGGGGACACACAGAACTAAGCAGTGGGGGCCTCCACTTCCAAATCTGGGAATAATAATGGTAAACTGTCTCAATGACTTCCTTTTAAAATTTCCAAGCACTTATCAACTGACTGCCCCTTTGGGGGGAAAGATTGCTCTTCATGCAAAGAATTGGGAACTCATTACCCAGGACAAATGGGTTTAAATATAGTGTCCCATCGATACAGATTTCACTTCCACATGTTGCCAACACCAAGCAGGTGGACGTACCTACCCCAAATCAGTGGGCAGAGGCCCAAAAACAAGTATTTTCTCTTAAGCATCGGGGCTATTCAGCTGGTACCAGAAGAGGAAAAGGGACAAGGTTTCTACTCAAGACTTTTCCTGGTACCCAGAAAAGACAATTCATGGCATCCTATCCTGGACCTGTCTACTCTAAACACCTTTTTGGAGATTCCAAAATTCAAGATGCTGACTCTTCACCAATTAATTCCTATGCTAGGTAAAGATGCCTGTTTGGCAACACTAGATTTAAAAGAAGCATACCTGCACATCCCAATCAGGGGAATCTTGCAGGCTACACACACTGTCAGTTCTCTGCACTGCCCTTTGGCTTATCTACTGTGCCCAGGGTATTCACAAAGTGCCTAGCTCCAGTTATTGCATTTTGCAGGCAAAGAAATATTCAGATATACCCATACCTGGACAATTGTCTAATTTAGGCAGAAAGCCAGGACATACTTTTGAATCATCTGGCCTTTGTACAAAGGGTTCTAACTTGTCTGGGGTACACCATAAATGAAAAGAAATTACATCTGGTACCCTGTCAACAAATTATATTCCTGGGAGCAAGCTTGAATACAACTTTCCAGATGGCTTACCTCATGCCAGAGAAACAAATTAATTTGACAACCTACTTCAAACAAGTGGCCACAAAAACCCTGCTATCTGCAAGACAAATACTGGAAGCCTTGGGGTTCATGGCCTCCTGCATTCTTCTAATTCCATATGCAAGACTGCATATGAGGAAACTACAGTGGTATCTAAAAAGCCAATGATGTCAACATTCTCAAGACCTGGAAACAATGAATCTGATATTGTTAATCGTCATTCATTCCTTACGCATGGGTATCGGTTCCGAGCTCGGAACCGAGCCGCCCATTTTCCAAGCTCGCATCAGCTTCAAACTCTCAAGCTAAGCTCTTACCCACAATCCCCCTCTCCCTGTTACCTCAGATTTTGTTTGCCGCATTGCCATTCGGTCGTGTCAAGCTACGTCTCTTGAGCTAAGTACAGTCAATTGTTGTTCTGTCAGAAAAGTTCATATTTTATTGTCTCTTACCCTATCGCATCTAGTGTTCATAATTTCTTCAGGTTTTTCTGCTTTTTCTTTACTACTTTTATTGCAAGGTATTCTGTCTTTACCATCATTGGTAATCTTTTTCCCTTTTTCTCTCATACCTTCGGGTACTCTCTTGTACCATTATTGGTACTTTTCTATTAATTAATTTGCTGTCATGGCAGATAAAAAAAGGTAGTCCAGGGTTTAAGCGATGTTCTGATTGTGGACACAAACTGCCTACTTCTGATGCACACTCTTTGTGTGTTTATTGTTTGGGAGCTTCCCGTTTGTCTGTTGACCCACCCTGTACTATTTGTGAGAACTTTTCTAATAGAATCTTGTTGGAAAGGAAAAACAAGCTGATACTAAAGGGACTTCTAAAATCTCCCTTTTCAGAGGCTATTTCTGGGTCTGAGGCCTCAACCCCTCCTAGAGCCCATAAGAAAACCTTGGATGTTCTTACTAAGGCTAAATCTTTGCCTTCGTCCCCGGCTGGGGACTCCCGCCAACCAAAACCTAAAAAGGCAAAATTTTGGCTCCGGAGCTCTCTGTCAGCCCCAATGCTTTCGGTGCCTAGACCTTCGGCACCAAGGCCTTCAACTCCATTAGTGATTTTGGCTCCGTCTTCTCCTACAGCATTCTATATATCAGCACCAAGAGGCTCCTCGGTTCAGCCATTACCACTGTATCGGCACCGACCATTCAGTCGGTGCAGACCTTGACCGCATCGGCTCCGAGATCTTCCTCGGAACCGACGCCTTTATTGTTGACTCCAGTTTTGTCAGTTCCAACTACAGCACCGACAACCACTTCGACACCGATTCCTGTGTCGGTGCAGACAATGACCTCGGCACTGATGACTTCTTCGGGTGTGGACAACAGTAGTCCAGTCTGTCTTGGCACCGTTGTCCTTGGTGCGGTCAGATGAGATGGGCACCGAGTCTGCCTCTTCTGTGGGCAGGCCTGTTTCTCCCTCAGTCTCCATGAGATCCACTAGAAGACTTTCTGAACATGATGTGTTGCGTCTTGTGGACCAGGTACTCTTGGCCAGAGGTATCCCACCCCTCAGGAACTATCCTTCCTTGGGAGGTGATCACCCTTCTCCAAAGACCCTTTCTTATTCTCCTCCTTCATTGTCTTTGAAGTCCATGGATGTAACACAGTCTTCCCCTTCTGTGGTTCCCTTTATGGATTTCACTAAGGAACTGCAGTTGCCTTCGTGGCAGGAAAGTTTTGCTATGACCCAGGATGTCAGCTGTGACACACATAACTTGCTGCTCCACAGCCATCCAGGGACTCCGGGTCGGCAGAATGAGCCACTTAGGGGAGGGGTGACCCCTGTCCTAGACATACACTCCTGTTCGGGTGGACCAGTCTTCCAACTGATGGAGAAGGCTTTTGCTGCTGCTGGCGATACTGGATTGTCTATACCTCCACCCTCCTCTGGTACACTGGTTTCACAAGTCGCATCTAGCGGACACTGGGTGCAAGGGCCGCAGGACATATTCCCTCAGGAATCCCCTTTTCCTCTGTCTTCTCCAGCTTCCCGCTGAGGAGGTCCACTGGAAAGGTTCATGTAAGAAGAAGCACATGGACTCCACAGAGGAGTCCCTCACCGAAGACACAGATTTCGATGAGGGGGAAGGATCCCCTTGGTCACCCTCTGAGGTATCCTTTGGTGATATCCTCGAACTCCTGAAACAGAGAGGTAACTGGCAGTCCTCTAATCCAACCTCTGAGGAATCTGTGTTCCTGCAGGCCTTTTGTGCCCGGCCCCCTACCTCCTGGTTTACTCCACCTGCCGATGAACTTGTCCGGCTCATCGTGCAGCGTGCTTGGAAGGCTCCTGACACCGTGGAAGCTATTCCCCGGAGGCCAGATAAGATCTTGTCCCCTCCTGCTTCGGATCCCCATTGATCCAAAGGTCTTCCTGTGGATGCTTTGGTGGTGGCGGCCGCAACAAAAAAGGATCTGGCAGAAGAATAAAGCCAGACTGTCCATCCACCTAACAAAGAGTCCCGGGCCCTGGACAGGATAGGGAAGCGCACCTTTGCTTCAGCGACCTTTGCTATCAGGTCCCTGAATTATATGACACATTTTACCAGGCTTCAAAGGGATCTGGTTTCTGAGGTCTCTGAAACCTTGGCTGGTGCCGTATCTGATGAGGTCCATGACAAAGTGGCCTCTCAGCTGGCCACCATTGAATCTATATCTAACTCCTCTATGCGACTGATATCTCATGCATCAGAAGGAGCAGCTAGAGCAGCAGGTTCAGCTGCGGTCTTGAGACGACACGCCTGGATGCACTTGTGCAACTTCACGGAACCCTTTAAGTCTTCTTTTCTTAATGCCCCCATTGAGGCCTCCACGTTGTTTGGGGCCAAAGTTAAAAGCAAACTGGCCAGATGTGGACAGGACGGTAAGACCCTTTCTGCAGTAGGTGTCCGTTATTCTTCCCCTCAGCGTGCTTTCTTCCAAAACCAAAAGTGTGGGAAGAAATGGTTCAAGAAATCTCAGGGTCCTTTCCGTGACACACAGGCCGAGTTCTCCCGCAGAGACAGAGGTGGAAACTCACAGGGAAGACGCTCCTTTCGGGGCAGAAGGAGTCTGTGTAACCAGGGTTCCAGGGATTCTTTCCCTGGTCAATCCTACCAGCGCTCCTGAAGAGCGGCCCAACTCCTTTCCTCTGGAGGTGGCTGGGGGATGTTTCTCCTTCTACCCTTCTGCCTGGCTAACCATAACCATCGATTCCTGGGTACAAAGGATTATAACCAGAGGTTATCATATCCCCTTCAATCTTTGTCCCATCCCTTCAAAAAATCTTCCCGACATTCCACCCAGTCAAAGGGAAGAAACAGCACTAGAGATAGAAAAGCTGCTAAGAAAGAGAGCCATCCAAATAGTCCCTCCAGACCAGATAGGATCTGGATTCTACTCAAGACTATTTTTGGTGCCAAAGAAAACTGGGGACTGGAGACCAATTTTGGATCTCAGTGTATTGAACAAGTTTGTGAGAGTACAAAAATTCCGGACGGTCACAATACAGTCTATCATCCCGCTTTTGGAAAAAGATGATTGGATGTGCTTTATAGATCTTCAATATGCATACTACCACATAAAAGTGGACAGGCCATCAAGACGATTTCTGCGCTTCTGTGCGGGAGCCAGTCACTACAAGTTCAGAGTACAGCCCTGCGGACTCTCTACGGCCCCTACCAGTTCAGAGTACTGCCCTGCGGACTCTCTACAGCCCCCAGAGTGTTCACAAAGTGCATGGCAGTTGTCACAGCTCACTTCGACTTCAAGGATTCTAGGTGTTTCCATACCTAGATGACTGGCTCATTTCTACCCCCACCAAACATCTACTGGGAAAAGCCCTGGCATACTCTCTCCTCACTGCTCAAAGGCTAGGCATAACCATAAACTGGCAGAAATCCAATCTCACCCCATCTCAGTCGACAGAATTCATAGGGGTTATCTTGGGCACAAAAAACTGCAGAGCTGCTATACCAGAGCACAGAATTCTAAGGATAAAGCAACAACTAATTCCAATCCTTTCAAAGGAACAATCCACGACTCACTCGGTTCTACAGCTTTTGGGTTCCATGGCAGCCTCCATCACCATTGTTCCCCTGGCCAGGTTTCACATGAGGCTTCTGCAATGACTACTGCTCACCCAGTGGTATCCTTTTCAGCATCCTCTTTCAGCCATGATTTGAGTAACCCACAGGTGCAAACAGGATTTAAATTGGTGGATGACACAAAATCTCTCACAATGGTCTCGCCCCTTCTCCCCCCAGCAACCCAAGGCCACAGTGACCACGGATGCCTCCCTGATGGGGTGTGGGGGGCTATGTCAGGGACAGACAGTCCAAGGCATTTGGTCCAAACTGGAGGCCCATCTGCATATAAATGTTCTAGAGCTGAGGGCGGTGCTTCTGGCGTTGCAAGCATTCCATCCCCTGCTGCCGTCTGGGACAATTGCGATTCAGACAACATGGCGGTGGTCTGGAACATCAACAAGCAAAGTGGAACCAAATCTTACCCCCTTTGTTGAGTGACCATGGGGATATGGCAATGGGCGATGGCTACCAACCGTTTTCTTCTAGCAACGCACATTCCCGGGAGTTCCAATGTGATAGCAGACAGACTCAGCAGGTGCATTCTTCAACCTCACGAGTGGTCCTTGAATCCCTTGATAGTGGTGGAGATCTTCCACCGCTGGGGCCGTCCTTGTTGCGAACTCTTTGCATCCCCAACTAACTACAAATGCAGCAACTACTTCGCCCTGATTCCCCCTCCGGGACAGTCACCCAGGGACGCCCTAGTCCACGATTGGCCCTCGGGTCTTCTTTACGCATTTCCACTCTTACCCCTCATTCCCCAGTTTCTGAAGAAAGCCCGGCGGTTGAAGAGCAAGGTGATCCTCATAGCACCATATTGGCCTCGACAGATTTGGTTCCCCTTACTTTGGCCTCACATACTAGATCGACCATGGATTCTCCATCCAACCCCGGAGTTGATCTCAAACCCACAGAACCTGATTCATCCCAGCTTGAACAGCTTGAAGCTCATGGTTTGGCTACTCCAATTCCCTTGATTGCCAGGCAGAATGATCTTTCTTTACCAGTACATGATATTCTCATTGCTTCTCATAAGTCTTCTAGAATTACTTATCTGAGCAAGTGGAAAAGATTTACCTGTTGGCTGAAAAATAAACAAGTAGAGCCCTTTTCAGCACCAGTGTCGATAATACTAGACTATCTGGCCGACCTGTTTCATTCGGGTCTATCGGCCTCTACCTTTAGAGTTCATTTGGCTACAATTTCTAATTTTCATGAGGGTGTCCAAGATTTTTCTGTTATGTCCCATAAATTGTGCAAGACCTTCATAAAAGGTGTGAATCATCTGAAGCCACCTTTTCGAGAACTTATTCAACCATAGGATTTATCATTAGTTCTACAAACTCTGACAAAATCACCTTTCGAACCAGCCTCTTCTTGTGACCTCAAGTATTTGTCATGGTAAACCTTGTTTTTGGTCGCTATTACTTCTGCCAGACATATTTCCGAACTTCAAGCTTTATGTATCAAGAGTCCATACTTGATTTTTCATAGAGATAGAGTGTCTCTGAGAACTAATCCGTCATTTCTGCCTAAAGTGATCTCTGAAATGTCCATTAATCAAGCCATTGAATTGCCAGTTTTCTTTCCCAATCATTCAAACAAAGGAGAGTATTGCCTACATACCCTAGATATACACAGGCAAATCTGTTTTTACTTAAACAGGACTAAACCCTTTCGTAAATCTGACCAGTTATTTTTGGCCTTTTCTGGACCTAGATTAGGATCTGCTGTTGCTAAGGTCACATTAGCTAAATGGTTGAAGGACTGTGTGACCTTTATTTATACACAACGTAATATCTCGTTGCCTACTACCATGAAAGCTCATTCAATAAGGTCGGTGGCAACTTCTGCTGCCTTCCATGCCAGAGCTTCTTTACATGACATCTGTGCAGCTGCAACTTGGGCTACACCTCATACCTTCATCAGTCATTACAAATTGGATTTGGCCTCCAGGGGAAGAGCATCTTTCGGTTCTATGGTGCTCAGGAATGTCCTTCCATGAGAGCCTCCCAGGAATAGAGGTATATGGGGTCTCTGCCCCATGCGTAAGGAATGAACGAGGATTAACAATATCAGATAAAGAAGTTATGTCTTACCATAACATTCCATCTGTATTGTTGATCCTCGTTCAGTCATTACGACCCTCCCTCCTTCCCTCTCCTGTTGTTTCTAGTGGATCTCACCATCCAGTTCTCTTAGGTTATTTGACCAGAGGTAGCCTCTACCTTCTTTGACTTGCAAACTCATTCTGAGGTAACAGGGAGAGGAGGATTGTGGGTAAGAGTTTAGCTCGAGAGTTTGAAGTTGACACAAGCTTGGAAAATGGCCGGCTCGGTTCCGAGCTTGGAACCGATACCCATGTGTAATGACTGAACGGGAATCAACAATACAGATGGAACGTTATGGTAAGACATAACTTCTTTTTCCTATCATACCTTGCCTACGCCTAGAGTTCCTTTGATGGGCAGAGGCCTGCCACCAGAACAAGGAGTTACCTTTCACACCACCCCCTGCTACCCAAACCCTAACAGCAGATGCATCAGACTATGCATGGGGGGCTCACCTGGCAGGGAAGGGCATTCAGAGCAAATGGAACCCAAGACAAATGCACCTGCATATCAATCAAAAAGAAATGTTAGCTGTACAGAATGCAATGACAGCCTTCAAGGACCACATTCTTCTAGGACAACTAATGGTAAAGATGGACAACACTACAATTATGTAGTACATAAAACAAGCAGGGGGGTACACATTCTTACCCCCTCTGCAGACTTGCCATGGCAATGTGGAACACAGCCTTGAGCTACCAAGTGCACCTACAAGCTCAATTCCTGCCAGGAAAATTAAATACACTGGCAGACGGACTAAGCAGAAACCTCATGGACCCACACGAGTGGAAACTGGAACCAAGGATTTTCAACATGTTGACAAGCAAATAGGGGTGCCCAGATATAGACCTGTTTGCCTCTCCCCCAAACTACCATTTGGGCAAATTTTGCACAAGGACTCCCCACAAACAAGCCTGGAAAATGGATGCTCTGTCCTTCAGCTGGAAAAACCTATCAGTCTATGCCTTTCCCCCCTCTGTCTCTGCAAAGTACTACTAAAAATCAAACAGGACAAACCAAGGATAATTTTGATTGCTCCAGACTGGTTGCGCCAACACTGGTACCCCTCCTGCGCAGTGTGTCACGGTTATCTTCATTGCACCTGCCTCAGACTCCTTCCCTGCTGTCTCAACAGGAGAACCAGATTCTGCACCCTCAGCTTCTAATACTGAACCTTGCAGCCTGGCTAATTACTTAATCTCTCCTTTACCATCCCTCAGCAAACCTGTGATGGATATAATTTTTGAGGCAAGGAGGCCTAGTGCTAGAAAATGTTATGCTGAAAATGGAAAAGATTTTGTGCCTGGAATCAATCTCAAGAGATGAGCACAGCAGCACCCAATTTACCTCAGATTTTACAATACTTAACTGAGATGCTTCACAAGGGCCTGTCTTTTTCCTCCATTAAAATCCACGCCTCAGCCATTTCAGCTCATTATAACACAGAACCTCCCCTCTTCTCTCATCCACTGCTCAAGCAGTTCCTCAGAGGGGTCAACAATTTGAGACCACACAGGAGAGCTCCAACACCAGCCTGGGACCTTACCTTTGTCTTGGAGAAACTCACTGTACCTCCTTTCGAGCCAGCTGCTACTGCAGACTTAATTTTTTTTTCTTGGAAAACAGCTGCCTTTTAGCAATCACTTCAGCTAGAAGGGTATCTGAATTACAGGCCCTTATGGCAGTGGAGCCTTTCATCATCTTTCATGTGGACAGGGTGTCCCTCAGAACCAATCCATCCTTCATGCCCAAGGTGGTATCCAATGTGGCTCTTAATCAGTCCATTCATTTGCCCAACCTTCTTTCTTAATCCACAGAATAAAGGGGAAAGGATACTGCATTCCTTAGATGTGCACAGACAACTTAGATTTTACTTGGACAGGACTAAACCTCAAAGGAAATCTGAACTGCTGGTGGCATTTGCTGCTGAGGCAGAGGGGAAGGCTATTTCAAAGCAAACCATTTCTAAATGGATAAGCCATTGCATTAATTTCTGCTATAAACACCATGGAAAACCTGTCCCCCAGGGGATCAGACCTCACTCCACCAGGGCTGCATCTACCTCTACAGCCTTTCTCAGAGGTGTCCCTACCAGGGACATCCTAGAAGCTGCTACATGGAGTTCTGTACATACTTTTACCAAGCATTATCATTTGCCAATTTTCTCCTCTAAATCCAGAGCTGGCTTTGCCACTGCAGTCTTGCAGGGCCTTATAGCTGGCCCTAATTCTATCTAAATTCCTCCTCCCAACCATAGCTTTGGGAATCTACCCAAATGTAATGACTGCAACAGTGAAACACGAAGAAAATAGTACAGTTGTGTACACTTACCATAAATGTAGATGTTCGAGTGTATTCGCTGTTACAGTCCTGGTTACCCTTCCACCAGCCCCCTAACATCTTTTGGCTATACAATAAAACACTAGACAGGAAACAGCTAGGATAAATACTCCACCTAGATGCAATAAAGTCATAGAAATCCACAAAGAAATTGTGAAGTAGCCAAGGCACAAAATGTCCTGGTTTAAACACAGTCCAAGAATGAATGAAACGTAGGTAAAATCCAAGGTAAATTTATTCACTCATGTAAGCGCTTTCATGATACACATATCACTTCTTCAGACCTTCAAACAAACACATCCTAACCGGCTATATTTAAACAGTTTTCAAACCAATCAAATTAAACCAATTAATACTTAAAGTAAAACCAGTCATTCTGTAATATATACAAAGTCTTACTAGAAAAACATTTCAAGTATAAATACGTAATGAACATTGTAACATAAAATGCATTAATTAAAAACAATTAAAATATATATTTAATATGTTTCTCTGTCTTTCATTAAAATAATTTAATTTTATTTAATTTCATTTGAACAGCCTCCTATTCTTCTTAACTGGTTTCAAAGGTATTCTGTCAATAAGGCCCTTTCCTTTATTAGCTCTTAATCAGATAATCCACGTAGTTTCAGAGGTCTCTGTATGGTTCCTTATATCACCGCCTCTCTCATTAGGAATAATTCTCTCAATAACTGAGAATATAAAATTATGGTCATTGCTCTCAGAGGACACATGTTTGGCTAACGCATTAGTGGCAACACCATTCCTAATATTTAATAGGTGTTCCCTAATTCTAAAGCTTAGCTGTCTGTCAGTCTTGCCCACATAAAATGCAGAGCATTTATGACAGACATCCAAGTAGACCACACGGTTTGTGTTGCAATTAGCTGCTACACTAAAATCATATATTCGCTTAGTGTCTGGATGTGTAAATACATTCTCATGATTTATGTATATACATTGATTGCATCCACCACAAGGAACCGTCCCTTTTACTCCTGCCATATCTTGTCCCTTATTATTGTGTGGATAACATAACATCCTTTTCAAAGATTTCCTGTTCTTAAATATAAAACTTGGATTTTCCCCTACGACTTGTTTGATTTCTGGATTCTGTGTTAGTATATTCCAGTTCTTTTTTATCACACTGGTTATTATATTCACATTGCTGGTAAAATAAGTAGAGAATCTAACAGATTAATTTTTATGTTGGACATAACCTATTCTATCATTATTGGGCATTGAGAAATACGGCTTACCTATACTATCTCTCCATGAAGTAGATGCATCCAGGATTCCTGTGGTCATACTATCAGCATAACCCCTTTCATTAAATCTGAGTTTCAAATTAGTTAGTTCTTTCTCGAATTCATCATCCCTGGCTGTTAGCCTTGAAGTCCATACTAATCATTACATCATCCATACTAATCATTACATCGGATTAGAATTGCTGAGACAATATTTGTTGGAAGAAGGGACATATAATGGAAAGAAATTAGATCTAATATGCTTATTAATGGAGTTAGTTTTAACCAACAATATGTTGAGTTTTGTTGGTAAATTATATAAGCAGAAAGATGGTGTGGCCATGGGGACAGCAAGCGCAAATAGCTATGCCAATCTCGTCATGGCCACATGGGAAAATATGAATGTGCTTACTAATGAAAGATGGCCCCAGATCCAATTTTATAAACATCTACTTCATGGAGAGATAGTATAGGTAAGTTGTATTTTTCAATGCCCAGTAATGTTAGAATAGGTTATGTCCAACATAAAAATGAATCCGTTAGATTCTCTACTTATTTTACCAGCGATGTGAATATAATATCCAGTGTGATAAAAAAGAACTGGAATGTAATAACACAGAATCCAGAAATCAAACAAGTCGTAGGGGAAAATCCAAGTTTTATATTTAAGAACAGGAAATCTTTGAAAAGGATGTTATGCTATCCACACAATAATAAGGGACAAGATATGGCAGGAGTAAAAGGGACGGTTCCTTGTAGTGGATGCAATCAATGTATATACATAAATCATGAGAATGTATTTACACATCCAGACACTAAGCGAATATATGATTTTAGTGTAAATCTTTCTAACCTATACTAATAAACAAAGGCGGTAACTCCACAGACCCCTCTAATTTTAGACCAGTAGCTATTCTGTCACCATTTTCAAAAATTCTTGAAAAGTGCATCCACTGTCAAAAGCTTAAATACCTAATCCTTGAAAACCTCTTCAGCCAAACCATAGTACTGCTTCTGCCCTGTTATCTTTTACTTATACAGTTCTGAGGCCAGAGATAATAAACAGCTAGTATCCTGTGTCTTCCTTGACCTATCTAAAGCATTTGATATGGTGTCTCACTCTAAACCACTAAAAAAACTAACTGATCTTAACCTCTGTCCTCCCACTTTGCACTGGTTCTCCAGCTACCTTACTAACAAATAACAGTCAAACTCATGGCTCGGCTCCTGCTCCCCCTTCTTGTCTATAAATACAGGAGTCCCCCCAGGGTACTATCCTAGACCCCCTTCTATTCACTATCTTCACCAACCACCTCTACTCTTCCTGCGGACACTCGACTCTTGTCCAGATGACTCAAACCTCATCACCATAGGTTTATAGGTTCATAGGTAGATATTAGGCTATCGGCCCTGGGGCCTATACAAGCCCAGCCAAAAATGTACCCTGGCTTTTGCCACCCAAGAAAATTATTTTCCTGTGCCACTGTTGAGCAGAGGCACAGAGGTGATCCCCGGGGTGAATTTCCCATCCAATCATCAAGATTTTTCTTGAACAGTGCTAATGAGGAGCTTTGTTTGATATAGATAGGTAGTTTATTCCAGAGTATGGGAAGTCTCTGGGACAGGAATCTTATCTTTCTGGCATGTTCTGTTTATTGTGGTGACAAGGTTTAGTTCCCTAGAGAGTGTAGCTCAGAGGGATTGGGATTTCTTTAAGTGGAGCATGTCCAACAGCTCTGGGTTTGACATAGCTTTATATGTTAGGCAGAGATCACCTCTGAGTAGGCGATATGCGACGGAGTAAAGCTGGAGTTTTTTGAGATGGTCTGCGTAGGGCATCTGTTTGAGGCCGGTAATCCTCTTTGTGAGGTATTTCTGCGGCCTTTCCAGTTGTTGTAGATGTCTTGTGAGGTACATACCAAAAGGGGCGTTGTACTCTATAATGGGTCTAATGAGTGATGAGTAGAGGGGAACAATGGCCTCTTTTTTTTTTTGGATGAGAAACTTTTTGTGATGAGGTGTGCCACGTAGAAGGATTTCCTGACCACTGTGGCCATGTGATTACTACTGTCTACCTGCGTTCCGAGGTCTCTTATCACACTTTCGGTGTTAAGTATACTACCGCCTATGTTGTAGTTCATGGGTACAGAGTTTTTACCAAAGGGGATGACAATGCACTTTTTGGTATTGAGCTTGAGGCCATGGCTTTGACACCAGGCATCTGTCTCATTGAGGCCCTTTTGTAGGATGTCCACATTATTAGGAGTTTCAATTATGGCTCCTAGTTTGCAGTCATCTGCGAACTTCATTAGCCAAAGACCTTCTGTGTTAGCCTGTACTTCATAGAAGTAGGTACCAAACAGGAGAGGATCCAGGACTGAACCCTGTGGTACTCCACTTGTCACTGGTCTGAAGTCGGAATTGGAGTCTGCTGCTTTCACATTGTGGGTTCTGTCAGTGAGCCAGTTGGCAACTAATCTTGTGACATAGGGATTTATACCTAGTTTAGTGATTTTATCTATAATTCCAGAGTGGGGGATGGTGTCGAAAGCCTTGGCAAGATCTAGATAGGCTGTGTGAACCACTTTACCCTTGTCTACGGCTTTGGTGACTGCTTCAAAGAAGTCTATCAGGTTTAGGAGACATAATCTGCCTTTTACAAACCAGAACTGGGTGGGGTCCAGAGTTTGGAGATTACCAATGTCTTTGTTTATAAGTTCCATGATGATACGTTCCATGGCCTTGCAGACCAGGCTCATCAGGCTAATGGGGCGGTAGTTCCTGGGGTCCGTGGTGGCTCCCCATTGTGGAGTGGAATAACCGTCGCTTTGCGCCATTCAGCAGGCAGAAAGCCTGAGGTGAGGCTATGAATGAACATGGTACTTAGGTGGGGTGCCAGTTCATTCTGTACTTCGTGTAGAACGCAGCCTGGGATGTTGTCTGGTCCCATGGATGCTGTGTTCTTGGAGAGTGTGTTTTTTATCTGTGCAGCTGTGATTACAGGAACTTTGCATTCTTCTGATATAGAGATGGGCTCTTTAGGGGGTGAGAGTGGGGTAAAGTTAGCACTGAACCTATCTGCCAGGGTGTTGGCAATATCAGTTGGGTCTGTATATTTAGTGCCATTGTGCTGTAACTCAGAGCAAATCTGAGTGTTGCCATTGAGATTCTTGACATAGCTATAGAGTGCTTTGTGGTTGTCTTTAGAATCAGTGGCGATTTTGTTTTCGTAACTAGCTTTGGAGGATTTTGTCAGGGATCGCAGCTTCTTACTGAGGCTGACCAGGGAGCTCCTCCACTCATGGGATTTTAATCTCTTTTGCAACAGTTTCTTCCTTCTGTTGTACAGTTTGTTTATGGCTGGGGACCACCAGATTGGCTTCCATTTTTTGGAGGATAGCATCTTGGTTCTTTTTGGGATAGCACGATCCATGCACTCATGTAAGTGCTTATAAAGTGCAATTGTGTAGGATTCAGTAGTCGTAACTGTATTGTCCATCTGCATGGGTGTCATGAAGTTCACCACTTCTGTCTTAAGAAGCATGAAGTTGGCTTTGGAGAAATTTTTTACCATGGTTTCCTTAATGGGGGGTGGGGGAAGGATGTGGATATCTATAGGAATTAGCTTATGGTCGCATCGGACCAATGAGGCATTGACTTCAGGTGTGGAACACCGGTCACTCACGTTGGTAATGACTAGATCTAGGATATTGTTGCCCCTGGTGGGGGTGTGGATAAGTTGATCCAGGGTATTGGAGTTTATGAATTCCAGAAAGTGTTGAGTGAAGGAGTTGGTACATGAGTAGTTTTCCCAGTTAATGGTGGGGTAGTTGAAATCGCCCATTATCAGGGTGTTTGGTCGAACCCTAATATTTTCCAGTACATCAAGAAAAGAGGAGTGGGAATCCTGGGGCATGGTGGGTGATCTGTAGCAAGCTACAATTTGGATTGCAGTTTTGCCCAGAGTTAGTTGCACTTGGATAACCTCGGCTGCATTATGCTGAGCAACTAGCCTGGAGGTGTGGATATCCTTAATGAATATGGACACACCTCTGCCGTTGGTGTTCCCGTCCAGGTTACATGGCCGAAAAGTATGGTATGAGTTATAGCCTGGTAGTGCAGGGGTGCTCTCTGGAACCTTGAAGCAGGTCTCAGTCACTGCACAGATATCGATGTTCTCCATTTTAAGGAGTGCCTTGAGTGAGTGCATTTTGAGATTTAGACTTCTAGCATTGAGTAGCATCACCCTCAGTTTTTGCTTGCCTGTTCCTGTTACGGTGGTGAATTTGTCATTTGAACCTTGCCTAAAAAAGGCACGATGGGGGCGACAAGAACCTTAGCCAGTATCCAGATTCCCAGGAGTGACAGGTGCAGGCCATCTCTGGCAAAGCATCATGGTCTGTCGACCATGTCATCACAGGCAGACAGATACTGGATCCCTTTAGAATGGCACCAGAAGCTTAGCCAATTGTTGAAGTCAGTCATTTTGTCCTTGTACTGCGGCATCATTCTGGGTGATGACAGAATGCTACTCAGGGCTAGGGTCATACCTGCCTGGGCTACAAGATTGGAGAGCTCTTCCATGTATCTTTTCATGTAGTCCAGGGAGGTACGTCTCCGGTCTTTCACACAAACATGGACAATGACAGAGTCATATTTGTACTTGTTGTGGAGTGACCTGAGTGCGTGGGTTATGTGGCGAATCTTGGCACCCGACAGGCAACTGACAGTAACCTTCTCCTTGTTTAGCCTGGTGAGTGGGACATCAGTGTGCCTGACTATAGAGTCACCTATGACTAGTGTGTTGGGTACGTTGTTTTGCCTTATTGACTGTGGTTGAGTGACACACTGAGTCTGCGGTCCATCTGTCATTTGGGTTGTGTTGGGAGGGGTGGAGGTTGCTTGCATTTCTGCTTTGGAGGTCTCTGTTGCTTGAGCTAATTATTATTGAGAGCCTCCGCAAATGTTTTTGTTTTTCTATGTGTGGATTTTGGTGGTGTAGATTTAGTGAGACTATGTGATGAATGTGGTGTGATGCAAGTGTTTACCTTCTCCTCTTGACTGTCAAGTTCATTCTTGATTGGAGATAGCTTTACCTCCAGTTTGGCTAGATAAGTGCATCTCTCACAGGTTGTAGTGTTGGGTGGTAGGAGGATAGGGATGTCTGTGTACATGAGGCAATTTCTACATTGCCTCAAGATGCCCAGATTCATCAGATAGTGGAGTGAAGAAAAAAATGAGGGACAACATGTCACATCTCCACTCACTACACATTCCTCACTAGAAAAATGGCTTAATGAAAACCAGCTTATCCTAAACTTTAAAAAAAAGTAAACTCTTGCTCTTACCAAAATCACTCTCACACCACAAATCCACCTTTTCTATCTGTTCCATTAACAACACAATTATGAAAGTTGATCCGCATACTAAATTCCTGGGCACCATAATTGATGACCAACTAAAATTTGATTAGCACATCCATCAGTGTATCAAAAATACACATCAAAAACTGGGATTACTATATTGAAACAAAAGATTTCTTACACCAGATGCCAGACTATCCCTAGCTAGGACTTTCTTCTTACCGTTCCTTCTCTATGCTGCTCCCGTCCTAAAAAACTTATGAGCCACATTAATCTCCCAACAAATATACAATAAAATCACCAGATTTGCAACAAACCAACCCTATAAATCACACCACTGCATTGTACTAAAAAACTGCAATGGTCAGAATTCACCCATCAACTTCTTGTCTCACAACTACAAAGCACACTCTCCATCCTACATAAGCCTACTGCCTGCCCCACCCTCTCCTCCCTCATTTTCTTCTACACTCCACTAGATCTCTCAGAAGCTCTGACAAACAACTCCTTGACATACATAAACCCAACATAAACATCAGTAAACTTCTGTATAACTGCAGTGTGTCTTTAGCCTGGAACAAACTTCCTAACTCCATTAGAAGCATCCCAAATTCAAATCAATTCAAAAAGCAACTGAAACTTTATTTCTTAAGCTCATGGATCTGCCCGTGCCAGGAGCCTGCATGAAATTCTCCCATCTGTCCAACCTCCTCTCTTCCTTCAACTCACTTCCCGTATAATAATTTTACGGCTATTTTTTTCCTTGAATCGACGTTCTCACAATTTTACTATAAGTATGTAATTAGTTATCTAGTTCATGTGTTTTTGTCGTTACTGACACTCTTTGAGTGCTTTGACCCCACTCTGCCTTGAATTTATACATTCCATTCCTCATCTGTAAATACTTACTCTGCATATTTGAAACTGCCAGATTCTGTTACATTGACCTCATTCTGTTTGCTTATTGTAACTGTTTATTGTTTAACTTTCTGCCACAATCCATGTATTACTTTGTATTTTTACTATATTATATAACTTTTAATACATTTGTCTATGTTTTATGAATATTTGTATGTAACATCCTGGAGCTTTTCTGCTCGGCTCTCCACTGAAAACAGGCTTTTATCTCAGTTGGACCAACCCAGTTAACAAATGTCAAATAAAATGTACATCTTCAGATAATTAAGTTTAACCCTCCTAATGGGAACAATTTTCCCAGATTGACAGCTACATTCACAGGTTTTAATTGACATATAATTAAGGATATCATGCTAAGATGCATGGAACAGCCTGTACTTCTACTTACAATGCAAGCTGTCCATTTTTGTGTTATCTTCATTCCTTTCCTACTGTTGCCATGTGTGTGTATTTCT